>NC_053433.1:41370023-41539794 GCF_007990345.1 Gossypium hirsutum
GACATGTTCGTGTACCTTGGCTATGGTCGAGCCTGACTTGGGCCACATGGCTAGCCACACACCTGTGTGCTTTGGCCATGTTCGGGGCTGACTTACAATTGTAAGGTACCCTAGGGGACACACGACTGTGCAACATAGCCGTCTGTCGCACACGGCTGAGACACACGCCCGTGACTCTGCCCTTGTAAACAAAAAATAGCCATTTGAATTGCCAATTTGCCACCCCAAATTTGCGTCAACCTACAAGCAAAGAAACAAACATATATGTACCACCATTTCAGCCAAATTCAATACCAAAACATAAGGTAAGATCATATCAAAACCATTATTCAATCTCATGCCATGAACTTACTAACCATCTTTTAACCAACCAAAACATACCAAATTGAACATTGGCATCACATATTACAAGCCATTTCAACTATGAATTCAAACATAAACTAGCCAAAGCACATGGCTAAATATTTACATCACAAAACATAATTCCATAACCACTAGCCTATACATGCCATACTTTAAAAATATACATTTTCAAAAGTACCAAAATAAGGTTCGATAGTGTGGTGATAATCCTTGAAGATCCCCGAGCTTGCAGTAGCTTCGATATCTATAAAACAATGCAATCACACACAAAGTAAGCTTTCAAAGTCTTAGTAAGCTCATACAAAAAATCATCAATACATAAATACTTACAAATTCTTAAATCATCTATCAAATCTATACCAACATAATCCATATGTTCATACCAAATCAAAGATCTTCACATACATAGTATCATCTACCACATAGGTATCGTACATGCCTAAATATTTCCATACTTATTCACTTTCATTCTCACCTTTCATTTGAATATTTTAAGACTTTCCATAAATTATTTATGCTTTGAACATCTGCAAACTTAGTGCTGTAACAGTTAGCCGAAGCTACAACAATTTCGCACACTTAGTGCCATCTCAATTAGCCAAAGCTAAGTCAGTATCGTACACTTTGTGCGTCATATAGCCGAAGCTAGTTTAAATCGCACATTTAGTACCAATTACTATTGATTTGTCGACGTATTCATCCAAACCAAACCTATATACAATGCATATATAATTAAAACATCAAAATATACTTAACATCATGTTTTAAGTACGAACTTACCTTGTACTCGAAATTGTCGACTCGGTCGTTTATTCCATAATCTTCGACCTTCCTTGGTCTAAATTTGAATTCCTCTTTTCATGAGCTATATGTATTCAAAATTAATTCATTTGTTCACCAAATAATTCAAAACAATCCATATACACATATTTAGGGCATTTTACAAAATAGCCCTCACATTTTCACATTTTGACACTTTAGTCCCTAAATCTCAAAATCACAAAATATAGATAATTTGCTTATACTTATGCTTGGTCAAATTCTCCTAGCTCTCATACAAGTCCATACATTTAATTTATTTCACATTTTAGTCCTTCAAAATGACATTTTTACAAATTAGCCCAAAATACTCAATTTCATCAAATATCCAAAGACAAAACATATAAACCCAATATCAAACTTTAATATTTCATCTTATAACATCACAAATCTCATGAATCCATCCATGGCACATTTCAAATTCATCAAAGAAATCAGAAATTGAGGCATGAGTTCGATAATATACGAAGCAACGATTACAAAAACATAGAAATTATCAAAAATCGAAGCAAAAACATACCAAAATCAAAGCTTGCATGTGCCAAACCCTAGACAAAGCTTTTCTCTTTTATTTTTCTCTTATTTTCGGCCAAGAACATGTATAATGGCTTATTTTTATTCCTTATTTTAATTATATTTCATTTTATAATTAGTTTACCAATTTTCCCTTAGTATAAAACATTAACAAACCATTTTACAAAGGTCATTGATGTCCATTAACCTTTTTAAAGGCATAGTAACCACAAAAGGACCTCTCATACACAAAGCCAAGTCAAATAGGCACTTTTAACATCTAGCACACAGCTTTTACATTTTACGCGATTAGATCCTTTTTGTAAATTAAGCAAACAAACAGTTAAATTTTCACACAAGACTTTCACATATGTCAATTCACTTATAATAGGCTTGGAAAATAATAGTAAAATATTTTTCTAACTCAGTTTTGTGGTCCCGAAACCACTATTCTGACTAGGGTCAAAACTAGACTATTATAGTGGATATGATCATAGAAGTTTGATGAAGGAAATGTGAGTAAATGGCATAATAACAACTAAGGCATAAATGTATGAAATGGGAGTAAATTGAGGTTTCATATTGCATGTGATTTGGCAAGCTTGATCTAAATAAAATATGAAGTTTTAAGTAAGTATAAATTTATAAGAAGTTGATATGCATGAGCCATGTTTATGAATGTATAAGTGCTTATTTATGCCATATAGGATGTCATTGAGATGTGTAAGTGTGCATTTTTTATTGAGGGTGATTAAAGTCTAGGAAAATAGCCTCAAAGTTGTCCATACGGGTAAGCACATGAGCGTGTGTCTAGACTGTGTGTGACACACGGTCTGCCCCATGAACATGTGATCCGGCCGTGTGTCCCTTACACCCTAATTAGGTAAAATAGAATGCCCAGTAGTAAACACATGGGTAGAGACACGGCCGTGTGTCTCAATCGTGTGAAGGACACGACCTCAGGACATGGGCCTGTGCCCTGGTCATGTGAAGTCTACACCTGATTTTAGGAATTTAATTCCCACAGTACCTAAGTACACAAGCGTGTAACCCTAATTGTGTTGATGACGTCATAAACAGAGAGTTACATAGGCTAAGGACACGTGCGTGTTTGATCACATGGCCTACCGACATGGGTGTGTGACCCTCTAAAGTAAGAAAGTTTTGTAAGTGTCACAAAAGTTTCAAAAGTTCTCAGTTTAGTCCTGAATCACACCCAATGTACGTTTTGGGCCTCGTGGGCTCGTATAAAGGATGAAATGCATGCTTATGAATGGTTTTAAAATTGAACAAAATTTTATAGCCCGATTTTGTATGAATGTTTATGTTTGAGTCTGGTAATGCCTCAGACCTTGCTCTAGTGCCAGACACGGGTAAGGGGTGTTACACCTAGGCTAGTTAGATTAAGCTGCAATAATCTCAAAAACATAGAAATCATTAAAAATGGGACAAAAATAAACTTACAATTAAGCAATGAAGTGGCCGAATGCTTGAACACCAAAAATGGCTTTCCTTAACCCTAGTTTTCAGTCTCAAGAAGATGAATGAAAGAATAATTCCATTTGTTTTATTAAATTATACATTAATTACTAAATACCAATGTCAACCTTAAAAATATTTAATAACTACACCAAATACCACTCCACTTACATCCACTATCTCACAAATGGGTTAATAACCACATAAGGGCCTTTATTTTAAGGTTCTATAGATATTTGACACCTTTAGCTAATAGAACAACACTTTTGCACTTTACGCGATTTAGTCCCTTTTTTTATCAAATTGACCAATTAAACGATAAAATTTCTTAACAAAATTTTCACACAATCATTTTATCATGCTCAAAATATTAAATTAAATATTTTAACTTTGGATTTGTGGTCCCGAAACCACTGTTCTGATTTGAACAAAAATGGGTTGCTACAATATGTATATGGGAATTTGGTTATTATTGAGCCCATATATGTTTCTTGATGTATATACGAGATAGTATGACTTAGAAACGAACTATTACCCGTATGTACATGAAGTACATAGAAATGATATTTCATGATGTAATGATGCATGAATTGGTTATTACATGAATGTGGGTCATGCTTGATGACTTTGTTCATCCATGATTAAGGATTATTATATGTAATTACTTAGCTAACATGATGAGGATATATGTTTAGGGCTTGTACCCAAATTGGTTGATAGTGCCTTGCATGTTTATTTTGAACATAAATATATGGTAAGTTATTTACCATGTTATACAAACTTACTAAGCATTTCATGCTTACTCTATTTTATTTTCCCGTGTCATATAGTAACTTCGAAAGCTCATTGGATTGGAAGCGTCGGTGGAGATCACTCACACTATCCATCGGCCCATCTTTTAATAGACCTAATTTGACCCTAGTCGAGAAGTGGTTTTGGGACCACAAAACTGAGTCATGAAAATAATTAAATGTTAAATTTCATGTCTATTATATGAGATAATGCATGTGTGAAATGTTTCATGCTTTAATTTTGTCATTTGTATGTGAAATTTATTAAATAAGACTTATGTGAAACAATTGTAAAATGTGATAGGTTAATTTTAAAGTGGTCTATTAATGCATGTAATAAAGAGGATGGACTTGCATGTCAAATATCCATTTTTTTAGTAGTGGCCGGCCATGATAATGGTTTATATAAAATATATGTATTATTTATTAGTTAAGTGGCTTTATATTTTATAATATAGATGAATAAAATCATAATAATAATAGAAATAATGGTGAAGAAAACAAAGTCTCATCTTTGTTCTTCTTAGCCGAACTTAAAGAAAGAAAAAGAGGAGCAAGACATTCGGCCATTTGAAACATAAGGAAGGTTAGTAAATTATGTTAGATTTTTGAAATTGTAGCTTGTTTTAAGTTAATTATCATGTTTCTTACTTAGCCCATGCCAAAACTTTGAAATTTGAGTGATGAATTGAGCATTTGGTTATGGTAGATAAGGAAGGAATTTGATTATTGCCTTTGAGTTTTGATGAAGAATTGTTGATGAAAGAAGTGGATCTTGTTAAAAATATAAATTGCTAATACTCATATGTGTAATAGCTGAACATGGATTTGCTTAATGTCTAGAACAAATGCCGTTTGGGGTGTTTTGAAATGAATAAATTAAATGTTTGATCATCTAAATGTTCGGCATTGTACATGATTTTTTTAGAGTATGATTTTGAATAATATGAATATTGGAATATGAGTAATGTTATGCATAGGTAAAATTTTTATGTTCGGCTTTGGTAGTATATATGTATAATTAATCCATTTATCTAATAATATATAAGATGTTAAATAATAAGATTTTGATGACTTGTGTTTAATGACTTTCGGCCAAGGATCATATGTGCTTGCCAATTCGGTATAAGTGTATAGGTGCTAAATACCTTGTATTTGAGGTTTTGGAAGAATAAGTAGTAGTTAATTAAAGTCATGAAAGCTAAATTTTGAGATTGATTAAGTTTGGGCATTCGACATTACCTATAAATTTGAATATGAAGGTTAAATTGAGTAGTTAGGGCTGAATGGGATATATATTAATAAAAAATGGGTTGCATGCATATGAGTATGTATGTATTTGTGGGTGTGCGGCATTATTGATAAATAGCAAGTGGAAATGTGATAAATGTTTAATAAGTTGATATTCGTATATATGGTTGAATTCATGTATAAGGTAGCATGGTAAGTTATGTGAATCTTTGTTTGTGTATGCGAATTAGCTATTGATATAATAAGCATGAAATCGAGTCATGGCATATTTTATAAAACATAATATGCATTGAAATTATATGATTGACAAATGTGACTATTATAGAATTAAAGTTGAGTAAGTAATTAAACAAATTCATTTTTTTAAATTTAAAGCTCAAGAGCAAAGAGGAACTAAATCAGATAGGGGAAAGGAGAAAGCAATCGAGTAGATAGAATTAAAGTTGAGTAAGTAATTAAACAAATTCATTTGTTTAAATTTAAAGCTCAAGAGCAAAGAGGAACTAAATCAGATAAGGGAAAGGATAAAGCAATCGAGTAGCCTATCCACAACTGTTCAAATTATCCGAGGTAAGTCTTTGAGTAACGAAACTTAGCTTATGATTTGATAAAATCATGGTATATAAGCATAATAAATAAATTGTGACCTATTGGTTCTACTTGAATTACGTAGTGGGGTAAATAATTTGTGCATATGACTTGTAGCCGAATGGTTATAGAAATCATGTTGGATAGCGAAACGAAATCGTGTTCTTTGTATGTGGCTATTGAGCTGAAACTGGAATGGTTGATAAACATGTTGTGCTTGTGTTCAAGTAATGTAAATGAAATGCTAATGTGTTATGATATATATATGTGCATGATAATGGAGAATTATATCCGGGCTAAGTCCTGAAGGCATTCGTGCTGGTGTTATATCCGGGCTAAGTCCCGAAGGCATTCGTGCTGTGTTATATCCGGGCTAAGTCCCGAAGGCATTCGTGCTGGTGTTATATCCGGGTTAAGCCCCGAAGACATTCGTGCTGGTGTTATATCCGGGCTAAAGTCCCGCAGGCTTTGTGCTGGTATTATATCCGGGCATAAAGTCCCGCATGCTTTGTGGTGGTGATTGGATTTGGGTTTTAAACCTAGCAGACTTAATGCCGATGATTGGAGTAAGATTTTGATTTCGAATGTTCGTAGTAAACTACCATTGAATATGTTCAATACATTAAGTTGGTCAGGTATGTACTATATACTTTTATATGTTAGATTGATAGGAATTAAATCATGAATGCGAAATGAGAAGTATATGTGAAAATCTCATATGTGTATGTGTGTATTCGGTTATGGTGAAAGGTTATATGAGATTGATTTGGTGATATACATGTTAAATAAGATGAATGCAAAGAATGGGTAATAAATCTGCTTGGGACAGCAGCAGTAACGTGATTTCAAAAAATCACCATAAATCGTGGGAGTTGAGTTAGAGGCTAAATAAATTATGTCACGAAATCTTAATGAGTCTAGTTTCTTATAAAAGAAACCGTGTAAGAAAAAGAATTTCCAATAATGAGATATTTGAAGTGGCATGGAATAGAGTCAAAATGACTTCGAGGTCCCCTATTCTGTTTTCAGAAAATCATTATAAATGGTACAAAAATGGTTATAAGATAAAATTTATATTCTTAGACTCCTTAATGAGTCTAATTTAAAATGAAATAAATGATAACATATTTTGAATTCTGTATAATGAGAAATTGATTCATAGTGAAGAGTGGTCAGAATAGTCAAATAGTGAAACAGAGGAAACTTCAATAAAAATCTGGTATTGATTGGTCAAACCAAAAATTCTGAAACTTTGATGGATGGAAGATATGTGAGTCTATTTTCAGGGGAAAATTAATGGAACTTGATTTGGAGTTTCTTATCTCCAGTTATAAATAATTTAGTGACTGTTGCTCAGGAAGATAGCTTGTAGTGAATTTGTGATTTTGTTGCAAACATGGTTAAAACTTGTTAATGAGATGCTTTTCGAGTTCTTATGATCTTATTTGTGATTTCAATATTTGGCTTTAATTGAGTTCAGATTCAAGTGAGGTGAATTTTCTAAATATGCATTATGTTCATGGATACTTGGCCAAAATGGCAATTATCTAGGAATGATTTCTTGAAAATTTGAAATAATCGATCTATAAGTAAATTAATTGTTTGCATTGGTTAAAACTTATTAAGCATTGAAGCTTACTCCGTGTTCTCTTTTCCATTTCTTATAGGTTTATACTTTAGCTCGAGTTGGAAGGGCCGGAGATATCATCACACTATCGAGTCATTATGTGAGTTGAGAAGATTGTATATCATCATGGTTTAAGGCATGTATAGGATAGACTATAGGTAGAATGATATTTCGACTTTGTTTACATTATAGCCATGCGAAGATGGCTTGCTCATTTTGTTTAGAGAAGCCTTATAATTGAACTAATGTGGTGAAATGTTTTAGTTATAACTTGACAGTAGTTAATTTGTTATTAGATATTCGGTTATGTTTTGATAGTGAGTCATTTTGGAAATTTATAAGAGCTCTTATGGAAAATCAATGAGACATGTTTGCATTGTTGATAATTTATGTCTGGTACGTATCTTTGACCTTATAGAAGTTTTGTTCAGTCAAGTAATACCTCATAACCTTATTCCGGCAACAGATACGGGTTAGGAGTGTTACACATCTTGATATATATAAGGTAAATTAATTATGGTTATAATGGCATGTATAGGTTAATTAGCCAATATTGGCATGTAAATGTTTGGGTTATAACTAGCCATTGGAATGGCTTGTGATAAATATGTTTTGATGTGTATAAATAAGGCTATAACATGTTTGTTGTGTGCTTAAATGATTGATTAGTAGAAATCATGTTGGTATATTGAAAATTAATTTTAGCATATTTGGTAAAATATGCATATAGGTAAATTTGATAAGTTAAGTAAGTTGTAAATTTAATTACATGATGGTAAAGTGTCATTTGAGATGTTTAAGAACACATTAGTTGTATGTGATGATTTGTCATGCATAAGACTCGGTTTTGACTTGAATTAATTATTTTAAAATGGCCTGTGAATATGTTTAAGTATTGGTGTAAGAAGAAGACAAATTGGGTGAGAAATGTGGCTTGGAAAATAGCCTATTTTTGTCCATACAGGCAAAGACACGAGCATGTGTTTCAGCCATGTGTGACACACGACCTAGCACATGGATGTGTGATCTGTGTAATAGCTCGTTTTTAGTCAAATCAGAACAATGGTTTTGGGACCACAAATCCGAGGTTAAAATATTTATTTTATTATTTTATTAAACTTTACAGCATGATAGAATTATTGTGTGAAAGTTTCGTAAAGAAATTTTACTGTTTAAATGCTTAATTCAGTAAAAAAACTAAATCGCGTAAAATGTAAAATGCATGTTCTACTAGTTAAAAGTGTCAAATTGGTTTGGGTTTTAATTATGGTGGTCTTAAATGGTAATTATACCATTAATTTTGTAAGTGGACTTATATGGACATATTTTAGGTGTATTAAATGGTTTATTATTAAGGTTAATTATGTAATTTGGTTATTAATCATAAAATAAATAAAACAAAGTTAATTAAAAGTCCCCATTATCATCTTGTAACCAAAAATTAAGAAGAACAAGAAGAAAAACTCAAGCAATTAGGTATTTATTTTGATCTATTTTTAATGATTTTTATGTTTTGATATTGTTGCTTTGTATTCCAGCTAGCCCATACCTTAATTTTCGAAACTGTTAAAGATTTATCATGTTGTCATTGTTGAATATTTGAGTAAATTGATATTAATTATAGATTATGAAGGTTTATTGATAGATTTACTAGTTTTGTAAAGTGATTTTTGACAAAAATGTCAAAAAGGATTAAATTGTGAAAATGTAAAATTATGTGGGTAAAAGTGTGAATAAATTCAAGATATGGGCTGCTAGTATCATGTACTATATTAAGCTAATATGAAATTGTACTAAATTGCATGAATTTGAAAATTTATGAGATAAGGACTAAATTGTAAAAATGTAAAAGTTTAGGGGCAAATGTGTAAAATAGCCCTAATGTGTATTTTGGATTAAATTAAATAAATAGTTGATTAAATAAGCTCACTTTGATAATATTCAGATCAAGATAAGCAAGGATTGAATCTAGATCAGGGAAAAAAAAGGTTGACGATTAGTCGATATTTGTTATCCGAGCACCTCAAGGTAAGTTCGTATAATTAGACTCGAACTTTTAAATACTTGTGTTTATTTGAAATGTACATAATTGAATAAATGATCTACTTAAAATATGAAAGCATTATGATTATAGTCTGACGGTTACCGAGCCCCGTTTGAATCATAGGAATTCGTAGGATATGAGTGACATCTCACTAGGGTTACTGTTTAGGTTGAGATCCTGCATGTGTTGCGAACTCACCTTAACTCGTATGAGCTTACCGATATATCAGCTCATAAGAGCTTACTGTTCTCAGCTCATTAGAGTTTACTATTTCAGCTCAATAGAGCTTACTGTCCATCAGCTCAGGAGGAGCTTACCGATTATAGCTCGAAAGAGTGAATATGATGATGAATTGACGGATTACCGATTAATACACCTAGTGTGTATCACCCGTGTATCTATCGATATTCTAATGGGTTCAACGGGCATAATTCTGCTAATGATTATACAGATGAATTCTTGGTTATATAAATGAATTGTCGATTATATGAATGAGAATGAAATGTAACATATGTTATAAAATTTACATGAAATTGATATGATAGAATACATTAATGTATGAAATTGAGATAAAGATTGATTATTTGTATTTATGAGACTATCATTCTGATGAATGCTTGTGTATAGGCATTTCGAAAGTGAAATTGATATACTTTGTTTAATTGTTTGATTATTTTTAAATGGTAAGTTAAATACTAAATTATACGGGCTTATTAAGCTATAAAACTTACTCTATTTCTTTTTCGTGTTTTCTAGAGGTTCGATAGCTTGATCGATTCGGATAAAGTTGGAGTTACGCATCACACTATCCAGTTGTCAATTGGTACTTTTGAACTTATGGATATTTGTAAATATGGCATGTATAGGCTAGTTATAAAGATGATAGTTATAGTTACTTAAGGTGGTGATTTTGGTACATGTTGTGGTATATGTTAAAGGCATGTAATTTGGCTTAACTTGGCATAATGTTTTGATTGTGTATAAGTACTCAAGTATGGCATGTTTTGGCAAGTAGAAGATGAAATAGAAATATGCAGTGTTGTCTTAATATGTGAAAGGCATATGAATGGAAAATGGATGATTTTAATTAGGTATTTGAATATTATGTCCAATTGGTATAAAATGTGTATGAAATTTTGTGGACTGGCTGCCTATTGAGTTATAAAATGTTGCAAATTTGAGCTTGATTAGGATGTGCAAAATGGGTGGCAAAATGGCTTTGTAAATAGCCTATTTTTGTCCAAATGGGTAGAGACACGGGCATGTGTCTCCGTCGTGTATGACACACGATCATGTTATATGGTCGTGTGTCCCCTAGTGTTGAAATTAAATGAAATTAGTATGCTCCACACAGTCTCACACACGAGCGTGTGACTGACCGTGTGGTACAAGTTAGTATACCCCCTAATTAGCACACGGGCTAGCACACGGGCATATGACTTAGCTTTGTTGCATAAGTCAGTATACCCTACAGGTTTGGCATGGCCTAGCACACGGCCTCGCACATGGGCGTGTGTGGCCACTTCGAAGGGGTTAGTATGTACCCCCTTATTTTCACACGGCTTGTGACACGAGCGTGTCTGGTGGTCATGTGAGACACACGACCCGCTCACACGGACGTGTGTCCTCTGTTTAAATTTTTTTTCAAAGTTTCGTGATAGTTTTATAAGTTATCGGTTTAGTCCTAAACCGCTCCTAAAGCATGTTTTAGGCCTTGGAATGGCGAAAATGTGCAAGTGTACACAATCGTAACAAGTAATAAAGTGACAAGTAAATGTCGAGTTATCGTATCCATAGGGACTGTGAAAAGAATTATTTATGAATGCTATTTAAAACACTTTGGTGAAGAAAAATATTTTGTTTGAAGAGGGTGATTAAAAACTAAGATTTTAAACTAAATAAAATAAATAAATCTCAAATGCACGATTTCAAAATACGATTTTAATCAATATGACATAATTGTGTTAGATCAATTACATATCTTAACTTAGAGTTATTAAACTCATGTTTATTTTGTTACAAATAAATTCATGACAACTCGGTAATTTGCTAACTTATGAACATACTCACCTACAAAAATCCATTCATCTCTTGACTATATCCCTATGTCAATTCAACCGATTAAACAAATCTTAATAGGCAAATATGTTATTGCACATACATACTTATTAAATTGAAATATTCTCTTGTACATATCGCTATGTCAATTGAAAGGACTAATTAAATCTAATAAGCACATAAATGACTATGTGAGGTAACAAGGTATCCCTACCTTGAAACAGTTTAATCACAATAATCTTGCAAGTTATGCAAGGCAAATGTATCGTCAGATACCGTTGCTAATTTAACCCTCAGCTACCTTAGATGATTAAACATGCACTGATTAAGTATTTTTTCCATTAATTACAACTTCAATCCATTTAAATAATTAATTCATTAGCTACCTCACAATTGTAATGCAAGAATATTTTAGTCATGATTTTACTTAATCAAGCATCTTACTGAGGCCTATAACAACATAAACACAATTTTAGCAAACAAAATGCAATCAACCTAACATGAATTAAATTCAAGCTAAATTGATTAAATCAACCATTCCAACAACATAAATATCCATAGATATGTTCATCATAACAACAACAAAAATTAAAGATATATGGAACAAGAATCAAATCCTATGTTTTTCCATGGCTTGACTAGTTTGCTCCATTCTTCCTTCTCCATTGTCCATGTCTGTAACACCCCTTACCCGTATCTGACGCCGAAATAGGGTACGAGGTATTACTGGACTTGAGTACTTGTAATAATTTAAAACTGAGACATAAAATTTCATAAATTTTAAACTTTTCAAACATATTCAAGACTATCTACATTAAATGACTTTATACAATAGAGACCTTCAAATAACATAGGTCAGTATTTTAAGCCAACTCCTAGCAACTTAATAATAATTAAACGAGTCTCCATACCTTACAAAGACTAAAAAATACTTTAAAACCTTTATATATCGATCAATAGTTTGATAGTGTGATTTAACCTCCGGCGACCTCCAACTCGAGCTAACATCTGCGACACTATAGGAAAAAGGAAAGGAAGGGAGTAAGCATTATAGTTTAGTAAGTAAATATGTAAATATTAATAAACAATACATTATCATACATTAAACAAAGTCACAATATGTTCCCGGAACATTACCATCACAAACACACATACTTTCACTATTACAATTATAAACAAGTTCAAAATAAGCTGTCTAATAGAGTACTAGCAGCTAAATTATTTATTTCTAGAGCTACAAAACTCCAAATTACAAACCGCTAATTTTCCTTGAAACTAGATTCACGTATATTCGTACCATAAAATTTTCAGAATTTTCAGTCTAGCCAATTAGTACAATTTATTCATTGAAGTTACCCCTGTTTCACTGCTCAACTGCCCTAACCACTCTTCACTACAAATAAATTTTCTCTTCGTACAAAACTCATATGATGTTATTGTTTGTTTTATTTGAAACTAGACTCATTAAGTATTTCAAACATATAAATTATATCCCATAATTATTTTTTTATAATTTTTAATGATTTTTCAAAGTTAGAATAGGGGATCACATAGTCATTCTGAACCATCTCATAGAAACTTAAAATCTCATTCAGTCTCTGATTCAATTTATACTATTTTTGGTAAATTTTTAGATTCTCATCACTGCAACTATCCAGAACAGTTTTATTGTCAATTCTGATCTTTCACACTTCAATTGTATTCATCACTTACCCATAACAATCTTTCCAATTTCCAATCACATATCAAGCATATTACTCATAAGTTACACACGTATATACTTACACTTATCTTCACAAAGTCATACACAATTTCATTTAATCAATTTCCCAGTTGAACACTTCGAAATAATAACAGATACGCGATGGTATCGCACACAGTCCACCTTTAAAATTGAAGCTCTCTTGTACACATAGTGGCTTTCACTTAGCACCGCTCATGTGACCTAGCTCGATTGTACACATAATTTTGGCTCTCTTGTACACATGGTGTACACATAGTATCACCCATGTGACCTAGCCACTTTATCTCGTAGCTTTCTTGTTTACATGGTGTCCTTCACCTGGAACCACACATGCAACCTAGCTACATCTATCTCGTAGCTCTCTTGTCTACATGGTGTACACATAGTATCACCCATGCGACCTAGCTACCTCATAATGTCTCGTAGCTCTCTTGTACACATGGTATACATCCCGTATTACACATGTGACCTAGCTACATACCATCTGTATCTTTCGATTCCGAAGGTTCAAACGGGAAGTATCTCACTTTCTAATACTTTACTCCATTCTTCCAATAGTCAATTATGATTCAAAAATCAGCTACAATACATAAAATATGCTGAAATATAAAAATGTAATAAAGATAATGTATTATTTACATACAAACTTACATACTTTCTTATTTCCATGTCGAATTAATATTGAACATTTAAATCATCATAATTATACTTACTTTCAACACATCGGCAATCATAGTAAATATATTAATTTTACATTGAAACATGCATAAATTAATGCTTATTATACATATGAACTTACCTCGATACTAAAACGACCATTTTACCAACTTTCCTGATTTTTAATTTTTCTCCCATTTTAGGTTCAAATCTCATTTTTCGGGATCTAAAACATCATATTTTACTTATTTAATTAATGTACTATTCAAAATAGTCCTTAACTCAAACTTTGGAAAAACTACAATTTTGCCCTTAAACTTTTGCATATTTACACTTTTGCCCCTAGGCTCAGGAATTAAACTTCATCCCTTATTCTTATGTTGTATGACATGCTGATCATTTTTCCTTTCTATGGCAACATCAAATTCTCACTCTAACACATAGTTATGAACAATAACAACTTTCACCGACTAAGCCGTTTTACTCATTTTTGCTTAAAACCGCTTAGCAAAAGTTGTTTAACATAATTTCAGCCTTCATATTCTACCATAGAACATCAAAATAAACATATTTCACCTATGGGTATTTTTCCAAATATGAACCCTAGCTTAAATTATTACTAGAATAAGCTTAATCAAGTTACTGGGATTCTAAAAACATAAAGAACTTGAAAAACGGGGCTAGAACGGACTTACTATTGAGCTTGGAAAGCTTGAAAACCCCAGCCATGGCTTCCCCCATGCTAATTTCGGCCTCCATGAAAAAGATGAGTCAATTTTGGCTTTATTTTCCCTTTTTATTTCTTTTAATTACCAAATGACTAAAATGCCCTTAAGGCCTTTCTTTAAAATTTTGTCCTATTCATGCCCATTTTTGTCCAAATGAAATATAATGGTCTAATTACCATTTAAGGGCCTACTCTTTAAAACCCCATTTCAGTCAAGTACTTATGAATTAGAACACATATTTTGCAACTTTTGCAATTTAGTCCTAAAAGTCTAATTAAGCACTTTATCAGTAAAATTTCTTAACGATATTTTTACACAATATTTTAATCAATAAATAAACCTTAAAACTTAATCAGAATAAATTTTTTGACTTTGAATTCATGGTTCTAAAACCATCATTCCGTTTAGGCCCTAAATCAGGTTGTTACAGCAACTTCTGTAAATAAGCCCTAATAGGCAAATTAAACATGCAATCTATAAAATTTCTTATCAATACTCAAACACATGCATCTAATCACTCGGTAAATCATAAAAAAAATTAATCGAAATAAACTTTTCTATCTCAGATTTGTGGTTTCGTAAACACTATTCCATTTAGGCCCTATTTCGAGATGTTACAATGTCGACCAAGGCTGCTATGAACACTTAAGAGCTGCTCCAAATGGCTGATGAATGCCCTTTTTCCAAGAGGAGAAATTGGCAAGAGAGCAAGGGAATTTGGAATGGAAAAGAAAATAGAAAGTGGAGAGAAGTGAGAAAAGATGTGAATGCTTGAGATGTGTTTCAAATGACCAGCCTAAGAGGGTTTTTATAGCTAAAGAGGGCTACTAAAAATAGCTAAAATTATCAACCAAAGAGCCCTCCCTTGGCCGACCACACATGTGGCAAGGTTGATAGTTTCAACTTTGCTAAATAGAGCCATCAATTGTGGAGGGGTTTGTTTGCAACTTGAACAAGTCTTCAAGAGCCTATTTGCAAGCTAAATAATCAACCAATAAGTTGATTTGGGTCAGCATATGGATGGATTTGGGCTATCCACTTTTTGGTCGGTTCGGCTCAACTGGACCACTTTTTCATAATTAATCAATAATAATTTATTTAATCCAAATTAAATTGGATATAAATGAAAATTAATTATATCATGAATTAATACACATAATTGGACCAACTTAGGCTAAAAATTAATTTGCTTTGATACTTTAAATTGCTTCTCAGTTTTGAACTTCTAGCAGTGTTTGTCGAGCCAATTTTCGCCCTTTTGTGCAAATCTGTCGAAAATAATCAAAATTAATCAAATTTTATTATAAAATTAATTAAAATTCATTATGTTAATAATTTATGTACAAAATAATTATTTTATAATATTTATATATTTTTCGCCAATAATTTTACCGAAACTGCATGAATTTGAGTTAAAAAAGGCATGAAAAAGTGTGTATATTTTCGTATTTCCACACCCCAAAACTTAATTCATTACTCGTCCCAAGTAATGCATAAATTGAAAATAATTTCTTGGAAACACCTTTGAAAAACTCCTTCAGAACAACATTCTTTCCAGGATTATGAAATTAATATACTTATGCTCAAAAACCAAAAATTTGATAGTTATGCTACTTATGTATACATATCATTCAAATTAATATAAATAACTACTATGATAGCAAAACTAGACTAAATGCTTTCTTAAGTAAAACATGTAAATCTCTACCAATTTGATTTTATTCCCTTATTCAAGATTAAACTGCAATCATTAAGTTTAACTTATGCCTTCATATGTTGAACATAGCAATTTCTCTCCACTAATGTAGGTAGCATAGAAACTTGAATCAATAGGTCTTTACAAAGGTTGTAACGTGGCTCTGTAACAGCCCGATTTAGACCCTATCTAGAACGGTGGTTTTGAGACCACAAAGTCGAGTCAGAAAAATATTTAAAAATTATTTTCAGTGTTAATTTATATGTGTGAAATTTTTGTGTTTTAATTTTATCGTTTGAGTGTCGATTTAATAAAAAGGACTTAATCGCGTAAAATAAAAATTTGATGGTTAATTTTAAAAGGGCCGAATTGATGATGTCTTTATGTCATGAGATATTTATGTTGAAATTATACCATAATTATATGTTATGGATGGTAGAGACCTTAAGTTATAATGGTTTTATATTTATGTTTAAAGGTTAAATATGTAAGTTGAATAATATGTTAATATATGTTATAATGAAATATAATTAAAAACCATTTGTTCATTTATTTTCTTATGACTGAATAACATAAAGAAAAGAAAGAAACAAATCTTAGGGTATTCGGCCATTGTTAAGTTTAGTTACTAGCTCGATTTTTGATAATTTTTACGTTTTTGAGATCATTTCAGTGTAACGTACAAAGCCCATGCTTGAATTTTTTATTTTGATGAATATTTTGAGTTATGCCATTGATTAATATTTGAGCTTTGTGATGTTAGTTGATGAAATATGAAAGATATGTTTTGGATTAACATGTTTTGTATTGGAATTTTTGATGATTTTGAGTAATTAGGACTAAATTGAAAAAATAATAAATTGAGGGACTAAAAGGTGAAATGAATGAAATGTGGGACTTGTATGAACACAAGGAACATTCAACCTACGCATGGTGTGTGCAAATTTTGCATGTTTTGTGTTTTGTGCAATTTGGACTAAATTGTAAAAAGTGTGAAATGTTAGGAGTAAAATGGTAATTTGCCCATTTATGTGTTTCTGGACTAAAATGAGTGAAAATATCTTTGAATGATTTTAATTTGAATATGTTTAGATCAAGAACCAATAAAATCAGATTTGGATCGTGGGAAAACCAAAGTTGTTGACTAGTCGTTCCGTCCCAATTACCGTTGTCCGAGGTAAGTTTATAAGCAAATAAATACTGTAAGTTTTGAATATATGTGAATGTAAAATGATGATTTAAGTTTTATGAGATTGTATATATGATAGACGAATGTATATATACTTGGAAACGATGTTTACGAGTTCAATTTGACCAAGTTACGACGTCCGAAAGCCCCGAACGAACCTTAGGAATAGCTAGGATACATATGTCATGACATAGGATTTCTGATATGTGTTCTCGTGTAAGATCACGTTTGGGACGTTGGCATCGATATATGTGGTTACGTGTAAGAACATGTCTGGGACATCAGCATCGTATTTGATTCGTGTAAAACCCTATTTGGGACAGTGGCATCGATATGACATAGCATGTAAGACCACGTCGGGGACGTTGGTATTCTATGATATATGTGATTATCCAGGTACCCTATTCAATTTTGAATGGTTCAACGGGCAATGATAGTTGTGATTGAATGTGTAAAACGAGCTAGAGAGATCAGGTACGTGATAGCTTATTACCTATTTGAAATAAGGTAAGTAAGTTACTTGATATGTGGTGCAAATCATGTATGGTATAAATGAAATTATGTGTATATGGAAAGTGTATTCGGCCTTTCGATTATATAATGTGAATATTAATGAAATGATTCATGAATATATGTATATGAGTTTATGTATATTCGACCAATGTAAAATTTGTATATGGAAGTATACGTTATATATGAAATTGTGATCTTGAAAATAAATGTGATTATGATAATATAAATTAGTTTGGTTAAGTTGAGTTGATATTAACATTGAGATATTTATTTGCTTATGACTTAGAAAGCTATGATAGCTTACTCTGTGTGTTTATGTTTGCCTTTGTTTTATAGATTTTGAAGTCAGATACGAGCTCAGGGATCGTCAGTAAAGTCTATCACACTATCGACTGTTTTTGGTATTTTATAAGTTAAACTCGAACTTGTGGAATGTATAGGCTAGTCTTTGTTTTAGTTATGTAACACCCCAAACCCGGCCTGGACATTATGGCCGAATCTGCGATGTCACATCGAAATGTGTTTTGGAAAACAATGATTTTTCTGAAAACCCGTACTATACAAAAACCTTAGCAGTGATTTTTAATAAAACTTTTAAGTATCCTATTTGTTATTAAAACTTAAATAGGTCTAATCATTTTAGGTTGTTATTACATTTTGAAATCATTGTTGATGCGGAAGCTTTTGAAAGATATTGTATAGGCATGGTGTTTTGAAAACATCTATCTTTTTGAAAGTTCGTGTCCTACTTCTAGCAAATATAAATTTAAGTACGTAAATCCCAAATTAGAGTAAAATTTTAAAGACGCCTTATTACAATTTGAAAAAAACCCAAATAAAATAGCTTAAGGATAAAAAGTGTAAAACAATATCAAAAACAGTCGTATGGCCTCCATCGAGTCCCTCACAGCACCCGCCTAAAGATTACCTGCACAGGAAAGCAGAAGGGTGAGTTATGAAAACTCAGTGTGTAATCCCTTAACAAAAATCAAACAAGAACAGTTTGGGCCTAAGCCCATTTCAGTAGTAGTCCAGTATCAGTGTGGGCCTTAGCCCATAGCAACTACAGTATCAATGTGGGCTTAGCCTATTACAGTAACAGTATCAGTAATGCAACAGAAGTCCTACCCATCCATCCTCTACACTCCACTCCATCCAACCCTACACTCTATGAGGGGATGAAATTGACCCACCCATCCCTACACTCCAAATATAGCACCAGTTGCGGCACTAAGCAGTAATTGTAGCAGAGTTGGCAATACAGTACACTTCCTCCAAATATATCAAACCCACCCCATGCAACATGTCATGTCATAATATAATACGTGTATGCAAAAATGTCATGCTCGAATATAGTCAATCATAGTACAGGGGTATTTCAGTCTTTTTACCTCTTAGGGGTATAACAGTCATTTCATTAGTATGAGGTCTAAAAGTACTTACCGCCTCAATAGTAGGTCAACAGTCATCTCTAGCGACCTGTGCAACCTTGATAGTCAAACAATAACAATGGGCCCAAAGCCCATAACACGACCCATGTGCGTCCACACACCCGTGTGGCCCAATAAGCCCAAAAAAGTCCTCGGGCGTGTGAACTACACAGCCTGGTCCACTAATCTCCACACATCCGTATGGTTTACTTGTGTAGGGCCCACGAGCCCGTGGCCCAACCTGGCCAAAGTCCATGAAATCGCTCATGGTGGCCTCTATGATCATTCGCCCTCGTTTTGAGTGTTCGAAATACAACACAAGCGTGGGCAAGCTCGTATAGCATTAACAAGCATAGTTTTTGGCTTTTACCGATTAATGACTATAGAAGTTTGGTTACGCACCTGATTGCTATAAATATGCAAATAGCTTGAGTGTTTCCCCAAACCTATATCAGCATGATACACTATCAGTCTTCTAATCTATAGGGTTAACAATCCCCTAAATAAACTTAACTAAACTATAACTTAACGCTTGCCTTTCCAACAATCAAGACTCCTCACACTTCAGTCGATACCGAAAATTGATTATAGGCTCCTACAGATCATTTACACCCAAAACTGAAATCTATTAACCTTAATAAGAACATTCGCATAAGTAGTTGAACCAGCATATAACGCTTACCAAAATCATGAAAATGATTCTAGAGAAGAAACACAATCGGTCTTCTACTTCAGATGAAAACCCGTGCCGAAGAAAAAAGACTAGCACCCACGCTTCTAACCATAAAGGGTAGTAAAAGAAGGAGTTAGAAACAATATTATTACATAAAGAAACAGGGTGAGGGATTAGGAAGAATCAAGTACCAACCGATTGTTCCAAGAAAAACCGCAAGAGCTGATACAATTAGAGAGAGAGCTAAGCAGAAAACGGCCTAAGGAATCAAATGGAATGAGAGGGAAGAAGATGCAATTGATTTAGGGAAGTCGACTAAGACAAGGAGAAAAGAAGAAGAACCAAATGAAACCAAGACTAAAAACCCGAACATTAGAGAACGGTGTTCGGCCAAAGGAAAAATAAGGGAAGAAAGACCACTAAGGTGCAGAGAGAACAGAAGAGGTCAGCTACAAAACACTGTTGAATAACAAACCCAAATGACCAGTTTTCTGAATGGACACACTTAGTATTCGGCTACCAATAAGACCCCAAAACTAGAGAGAAGAAAGAAGCCAAAAGAAACAATAATCATAAAAAATTGGAAGTAAAACCACTCAATTTCGGTACTCAAAGGATTATGACCGAATTTGCATAATGGAAAATCCCACTTTCAGCCAACTTCTACCACTTCACCCCCTCCTTGATCCACTTCTCAAATCTCTCCCCAAATCTCTCCTCTCCTCCCCCAATCGACAAATTCAAACCCCTTTCAAACTCTTCCTAAAATTTGGCCACACACCCCACTCCCCCTTAAACACTTTAACCGCCTACTAGCTTCAGAGTTCTACTACTATTCATCCTCTTACACGGCACAACAGAAAAATGAACATCCTTTGCGTGCAACAGGACTCGAACTCAGGTCTCCTAGCAGAAGTAACATGCCACTATCCCCTGAACCAACAAACTTTTAATGACACATTCTAACCACATTTATTTAAGAACCCTACTGTCAAGAGACAGGGTTTATTCAAGTCAAAAACAAAATTTTGTGCAAGCCAAAGCTTGAACTCAGGACTTCTCCAATAAAACTCTAGACACTTAACCACTGAAGCAGCATGCAATTATGCATCACAACACACAAAAATAAATACTTAGATTTTTGGGACGTTACAAGTTATTTATATATTTAGCCATGGGAAAATGGCTTAAACTTGATATTAATGCTTATATGCATTCAGTCTTGACATAGGCTTGTTAATATAGTATATTTCATGGTGCATATATGTGTGGTATTTGGCTAAATGGAATGGTTTGATTATTATGCTTAAATTTGGTTTTATATGTTCTTGATTAATATGTTTGATGTGCTTGGTTCTGGTAAATCGGTATTGGTGATTGAATTATGTGGTAGAGTGTTTAAATATTATGTTAATATTAAGTTTAGTAGTACCGTTATGTGCAAATTTTGCTATGCTTGGACATGGATATTTGATTGGTTGATATGGTTAATTTGGTTTAGTATTATAATAGTATGAACGTATATGTCTTATTTGTTGTATGGAAGTTTGATTAAAAGGCCAAAGGTATATAATAAATCAGTTGACTTGTATATGTGAAATTTTGGTTGGATTTATGGTATTTGGAATTGACTTATTTTGACTAGGTTAAAATGCTTGTAAAATGGTAAATGCTAGTCAAGTGAGAAATATATATATTAGTTTATGTTGCAAATGAAATTTGGTCATTGAATATGCTTGTGTGTAATTGTTTAATATTATTATTTAGTCGCAAGGTATAGCTTAATTTAAGCTAAAATGTGTATGTGGTAAAGTATGTATATCTATATATGAAGGTATTGACGTTATTTTAGGAGTCCAAATGCTATATTGTAAAATCAATAGATTCGGTCTGTGATGATTAATGTTAAACATGACTTGAATTGATAAAGTTAGTCTATTAATGAACACAAATAAGTGCACATAATTTATGATTGAAATGTATAATATGGATGTGGTTAGATGTGCATAATGCTTCGATGTGTAATGTTGCATAATACATTCATATTGCAAAGTTGTTAATGCCGTGAATGCTATTGAATAATACATTGGGTTATATGGTTTATTTGATCTAATATGTGCATGAATGATTTATGAATTAAAATGCTTGTTTATTATTATTTTTATTATTAGGTGTTCGAATAATATTAAAATGATAAGCCCATGATTTGAGTGACGTATTATTAAAGTAATTGTGGTATGACTTTGGAACATGGCTATTGAAAATTAAATATGATAGATGTTTGATATGGGTTTAGTTGAATTTGAGATATGATTTGTATACACAGTATGATTTATATTTAATATTTGATTAATAAGAAGTTATATTTATATATATTTGCGAATATAACCTATGTGATTATGTGAATGTAATAAAGCTATATTTTTCTTCTGTAATACATCGTAACCCCATTCCAGCGATGGATTCGGGTTAGGGGTGTTACAGGCTCGGCTAGGGGTAGGTAAAAGATAGATAAATTTAGGCTAAAAACCTTAGACTCAGCTTCAATCGGACCTTCGGAACGTTTACCTTCAATATGCCAGCTTACTTTGCTTTCAGATGCTCTTTTATACATCTATTTTCTTTCAAGTACATATGCTCTCTCTTCCTTTTAAGCATTTGATACTTCTTTTCAACTCCCCCAAACTTATTTTCAAAGAATATTCTACATAACACTGAGTCTAGCGTTTGGGATAATTTAAAGATAATTAAGAGAAACGTGATGCTAAATATGGCAAAGGTTCAAATAAAATTAGGCCATATAGTCTCAAAGTTGGGTTTCAAAAGGTAAAATTTCATCAAGGTCGGCTTGAAAGGCTCAAATGGTCCAAACAAAAGTTGCCTAAATCATTTTCAACATTCCATGCTTCTTAGGTTTTCACCTCAATAAACTACTAAGTCAATTCTAGAGACTTAAACTTTCACGCATACCTAACTTTCCTAAGCAACTAAAAATTTTATGATATGATTTCATGCTTTATGTAACACCCCTTACCCGTATCCGACGCTGAAACAGGGTACGAGGCATTACCAAACTTAAACTCAAACGAACATTCAAAATCGAGAAATTAATGTCCAGTCAAATTTAAAACTTTTCCTAAACATCCATATCATCCCTTGAACGAGCATACGAGGCCTAAAACGTGCTTTGGAAGCGTTTCGGGACTAAACCGAGGACTTTCAAAATTTTTACAACACTTATAAAATTTTCATGCTTTGGAGGGTTACACGCCCGTTTGGTTTGGGACACGCCCGTGTCCTCAGCCCGTGTAACTATTTATTTATGACATCATCAACAAATTAGAGTCACACAGCCAAGGCACACACCCGTGTGCTAGGCCGTGTGGGCGATTTTATTTTCATAATTTTCTTTGAAATAGGTGCAGACTTCACATGCCTTGTACACACGCCAATGTCCCTAGGCCGTGTCCTTCAAATGGCTGAGACATACGGTCGTGTTCTACTCGTGTGGCTAATTTGAAGCTAAAATTTACAATACAAAGAACACACGGCCGGATCACACACCCTTAGGGCAAGTCGTGTGTCACACACGGCCTTGACACACGCCTATGTGTCTACTTGTGTGGACAAAAATAAGGCTATTTACCAAGCCTTTTTGCCACCCTTACTTGCACCAACCTACAAAACATCAAACAACACCAATCCAAGAATATACACACTACCAATTCAGCCACAACCAAGGCATCCACACATCAATTTGATGCTAATTTCTATCATGTACAACATCTCATACTTATCATCACAAATCATGCAATAACCACATTCATGAAAGGTATCATCATATGTATATATATACTTAAACAATATTAGCCAATACCATATGGCCATTTACAAAATGAATCAATTACCATTACAAGCCAACACACTTGGCCAAATCAATAATGACACATATCACAAAAATACCAAGTCCCTATACATGCCATAGCTCAAAATAGTGTAATAATAAGTACCCAAAACGATAATTTGATAGTGTGAGTGGATCTTCGACCGTCTTCGATCCCCGAGCTGGCTTGTTGACACTATAAGACATGAAAAGGAAGGGGGTAAGCTTTAAGCTTAGTAAGTTAGCAAGTAAATAATAATCAACTTTAACATACAATATCCTACACATAACATAATGTAAATTAGCACAAAATCATCAAATGATCATAAACATATCTTACTCATTTGCATCCTTACTAATAATGCATATTAAATCAAGATCATTTCTCATGGGTTTTGTGTACGTACTTGTACCATTTTATAACATAGTCATAACCTTTCACATCTTTGATATAATCTTTAAATCACCCATTGAAGCACTTGGAATACTAAAGGATACTCTGGAATCACATACACATAGAATCATACCAATGCCATATACTAGATACGGTCTTACATGGGATAACATATCGATGCCAATAGCCCAGCTATGGTCTTACATGATTCTCATATCGGTGCCATGTCCCAGACTTGGTCTTACACAAAATCTTATAACGATGTCATATCCTAGATATGGTCTTACACGTAAACTCATAACCCTAACGTCATGACATTTGTATCCTAACTATTCCTAAGGTTCAACTGGAAATTTCCCCATATCGAATCTTTGCCGAACAAATCCATGATGATAATTGTACAATTCATGCAATAACAAAATATTAAATACATAATATAAGTTGTATTATTTACACACGAACTTACATCGATACAACAATAGTAGAAATGGATCTAATCGTCGATAACCTTGTGTTTCCCCCAATCAAGGCCTGAACTTCGTTTATCTTCATCTATAATAGCAAATTTAGATTACTTAATTATCACATTACTCAATTTAGTCCAAAAGTCATACTATGGTAAAATTACATTTTTGCCCTAAACTTTAACATATTTACATTTTTGTCCCTAGGCTCATAAAATGAAATGCATCCAATTTCTTTGTTACCCAAGCCTAGCCAACCCACACACGTGCTCATATCAACCCACATTTTTCATCAAATTAGATTTTTACTACACATTTTACAACTTTTAAAAATAGGTCCCTTTTAGGTATTATCATGAAAAATCACCTAGTAAAAGTTGTTTATTACACATCAAACTTTCATTTTCTACCATTAAACATCAAAATACAAGAATGTCACACATGGGTAAATTTTTAAACACAAACCCTACTTCAAAATAATGGTAGAAATGGAAAGATCGAATGAATACGACTTCAAAAACGTAAAAAGTATTAAAAACGGGGCTAGGGTGCACTTACTATCAAGCTTGAAAGCTGAAAAAACCCTAGCTATGGTGCCTAGGAAATTTAGGCTGAGGAAGAATATGTGTAACACCCCTAACCCGAGACCGTCGCTGGAGTAAAGCACGAGGCATTACCGAACTTAGCTTACTAATTTAGGGCATAAAAATTTGCTTTTAAAATTAATTTAGTTTCATTCATTCAATATGTCCCTGAAAATGGTCCTCGAGACCCTAAAACATGAAATTGAAACGGTTCGGGAACAAACTGGAATTAATAAAAATTTTTCGATCATTTAAACAAATCAAAACAATCTATTTCACCTTTCATAAATAAACTGTCCATCTACATCATAGTCACTAAATAAATCATAACTCAAGTTAAGAAACTCGAAATTCAAATCCATAACTTTTCTCTGAAACTAGACCCATAAATCTTCTTACTAAATTTGTTTCAGAATTTTTGGTTTAGCCAATCAATACAGTTTATTAGTTAAAGTTTCCCCTGTTTCAGTGTTCAGCTGCTCTGACCTCTATTCACTACGAATTAATTTTCTCCCTTACAGAATTCAAATAACCATGCCGTTTATTTCTCCCAAAATTATAACTCCTAATTATTTTTTACAATTTTTAGTGAATCTTTAAAGTCAGAACAGAGGATCCAGAATTCACTCTGACCCTGTCTCACCAAAATTTAAATATCTCATTAAATACAACTCCTTTATTTACTCTGTTTCTTTCATATGAAAATAGACTCAATAATCTTTAATTCTATATCTCATTCACTATCTAAATCCATTTATACTATTTTTAGTGAGTTTTCAAATTCACGTCATTACTGCTGTCCAATACTGTTTTGAAGCTAATTTCACCATTTTCATGATTTCCATGGAATAACTAGCATTTAGGCATCAATAACACAAAACATGTCCTTGATTAGCCATTCCAATAGCTAATAATTATCAAGCATTTACATATCATTCATTAGCCATATCATAAGACTATGCACACAAAATGGCTACGATGCTATACATGCCATACTCAAAATGAAACGTCTAGCTATGCCAAAATAATCCTTGTGATAGTGTGCCTGGACCTCTGACGTACTTTACGATCCCCGGGTTAGCTTGACAAAACTATAAAAAGAAGGAAAATAAAGGGGGTAAGCATTAAGCTTAGTAAGTTTGCATGCAAATAAATAACAACATTAATAAGAATTATCTTACTACTTGGCATGATACTACTTAATGCAACTTCATTAATTGTCATAGACATATTTTAAACTTCTTCACTTACTGACTTACTTAATAAAATTTATTAGTACATTTTACTTACCTTTTTCCTTATCAAGTATACATGAACATTAGATACTTACCTTTTCTTTTCTAGCATGAACTTGTCTTACCTTTTTAGTATAACTCGTCTTACCTTACCTTACATTGATATTCTCTTTAAATATTCCTGTTGAACCACTTGGTATACTAAGGATACATGGGTACCTTACCGTTGCCATGACTTGTCATGGTATTACGTGGTATCCTTTTGAAACTTACCATTGCCATGTCTCGACATGGTCTTACATGGTATCCTTCCCTTATGAACTCACCAATGCCATGCCATGGCATGGTCTTACATGAGACCTTTGCCTTATAGTAACTGTAATATCCTGATTTTGGGCCTAGTCGGAATAGTGGTTTCGTGACCACAAAATTCGAGATAGAAATAATTATTTTATGATTATTTTGAGGTTTATGATATGATTGCATGATTGTGTGAAAATTTCGTGAAGAAAATTTATGCATAAAATGCTTAAATTGAAATTAGGGACTAAATCGAATAATTTGTAAAACTTGCATTCTAGAAGTTTCTAGTATGAAATTGTTTTGAAATATTAATTAGGAGGTCTTAAATAGAAATTTTACCAATTTCTAAGTCTATGAACAAAAATTGGACATGGATGGAATTTTTGGAAAGTTTAGTAGTAAGGGCATTTTGGTCATTTAAGGATAAAATGAATTAAAATACAAAATTAAAAGCCAATTTTGCTCATCTTCAACCCCATGGCCGAATATATCAAGGAGAAACCATGGCTAGGTTTTTTCAAGCTTCCAAGCTCGATTGTAAGTCCGTTTTAGCCTCGTTTTTAATGATTTTTACGTTTTTGGAGTCCCGGTAGCTCGATTAAGCTTATGCTAGCAATAATTCAACCTAGGGTTCATATTTGGAAAAATACCCATAGGTGAAATTTGTGTATTTTGGTGTTTTATGATAGAATATGAGGTTTTAAATTATGTTAGACAACTTGTGCTACTCGGTTTTAAGCGAAAACTAGCAAAAGGGCTTAATCGGTAAAAATACCTAATAGTCATAAGTACATGTTAGAGTGAGAATTTGATGTTTTCATAGAAGGGAAAAATGATCAGCATGTCATAAAACATAAGAAAATAGGCTGAAGTTTAATTTACGAGCTTTGGGGCAAAAGTGTAAATATGCAAAAGTTTAGGGACAAAACTATAATTTTGCAAAAATATGATTTTGGGTCAATTTGAATAATGTGAGTCCTAATTAGACTATATTTTAAATGATAGAGCAAGGAAAACTGAAATTCGGGCTAAAATGGAAAAATACCAAGTTGTGGACGAAATGGTAAAAGTAGCCATTTTCGCATACGAGGTAAGTTCATGTGTAAATAATGTAGCATAATTGTTATTTTTAAGTTATTGATGTTAATTATATGATATGCTGATTTTTTTATCGTGAAATATTATGCTTTGTGGTTAATGTTGAGTAATATGCAAATTATGTTTACTACTTGATAAATATGAATTGCTACCGAGTATCGGTTCCTATATTCCATGGAAGACGGCAATGTGAGATCGAGGAAAAAAGCCCGTTTGAACCTTAGAAATAGATTAGGATACAAGTGACATGTCACTAGGATGGTTGAGCATCCGAACTCGTTGAGTTGAGTCCGAGTTCACTTATGGATGCGAATGTCCGAACTTGTTGAGTTGAGTCTGAGTTCGTGAAATGTAACTAGGCATCCGAACTCGTTGAGTTGAGTCCGAGTTCACTTATGGATGCGAACGCTCGAACTCATTGAGTTGAGTCCGAGTTCACTTAGGGGCGGGTTACATGATTTCTTGATTACATATGAGGCACTTATGTGCAAATTATCCTTGTATCCGAGTTGTATTCCGATGTGTTCAACGGGTGAAATTTCTAGTGAAATGAAAGAACACTTAAGATGCAAGCGACGTTTTGGTAAGTGTTGTGAAATGGACACTTTGGACAGGTATGTTCTTAACCCTCGGGTTGATAATAGATACAACAACGATAAGGTAGTAAGATGATGAATGATGTTTAGAAATATGATATATGTTTTGGTGATACCATGCTAAAGTTGTTTGGTATATTTGTATTGTTATGTTACTTGTTATTTACATATGAACTTACTAAGCATTTATGCTTACTCCCTCCTCTTTATTTACTGTAGTTTTGAACAAGCCAGCTCAGGAATCGGGACGGGTCGAAGGTTCGATCACACTATCCAAAGGACTTTCATCTGGGTAATTGGCTTGTAAAACTTAAGTATGGCATGTATAGCAACATATTTATTTTGTGTAAATAATTTTATGATATGGCCATGATTGGTTGAGAAAATGTTTGATATTGATAAGTCATGGTGATGGTTAAATTTAGATCATGTTTGATATCATGGAAGTTTAATAGGTTATCTAGTTCATAACAACTCATGAAAAGACGAAATTTGCCTTAAAACAGAATATTGCTGCAGCAATGACATGAATTTGAAAAATCACTAAAAATAGTATAAATGGAATTAAATGATGAGAAAGTTATGAAATTGAAGCTTAATGAGTCTATTTTCATATGGATAAAAAAAGGCATATAAATTATACTTTATGAGATATTTGAAACCTTGTGAAACAGGGCCAGAGTGATTTCTGGATCCTCTATTCTGACTTTAAAAATTCATACTAAATTGAATAAAAATAATTAGAAGACATTCTTTATATGTACAGATTTCTTATTGAGTCTAGTTTTAATAGAAACAAACCTTGTAGTCATTGAAATTCTGTACAGAGAGATATCTGATTCGTAATACACAGATGTCAGAGCAGTCAAACCCTGAAACAGGGGAGACTTTAACTAATAAACTGTACTAATTGGCCCAACCAAAAATTCTAGAAAAAAATTAGTAAATAGATATATGAGTCTAGATTTAGGTAAAATTTACAGATCTTGATTTTGATTTTCTTAACTCGAGATATGATTTTTCTTGTAACTATGACGCGAGTAGCTAGAAAGCTGTGAATGTAGAAACAAAAGATTTGAAGTTCTTAATTTGATAAATTATGTTCCGTAACTCCTCAAGCTCGACTCCGGCGACGATTTCGAGCGTGGGGGCGTTACAGTAACTTATCAATGCCATGTCTTGACATGGTTTTACATGGTATCCTTACCTTAGAAGCCTTATCAATTACCATTCCTTGGCATGGTCTTACATGGTATCCTTAAACCCTAATGTCATGACAGTTGTATCCTACACATTCCTAAGGTTGAATCGGGACTTTCTAAAATTACTTCTCTGTCAATTCATGCTTGAGTCTTATTTGAATAATTTCATAAAATGAATTTACACATGTTGAAAATTAACAAAATTAACATAAAATAATAGAATATTGCATTTATTTATCGCAAACTTACCTCGAAACAAAATATGATCAACTATATCGATTTAGTCCACTATCTTTTTCTTTTCCCAGTCTAACTCCGAATTTCATTCTTCTTGATATATAATAACAAATTTAGCTTATTTAATACTCACATTTATTAAAACAGTCCTTGACTCAAACTTTGGAAAAATTACACTTGTGCCCTTAAACTTTTACATATTTACACTTTTTCCCCAAGAATCAGAAATTAAATTTCATCCTATTTTCTTATGTTTTATGACATGCTGATCACTTTTCCCTCCTATGGAAACATCAAATTCTCACTCTAACATGTACTTATAAACATTAGGTATTTTTACCGATTATGTCGTTTTACTCGTTTTCACATAAAATCGCTTAGCAAAAGTTGTTTAACACAATTTCAAGCTTCATATTCTACCATAAAACATAAAAATAAACAAATTTCACCTATGGGTATTTTTTCAAATATAAACCCGAGATTAAATTATTGCTAGAATAAGCTTAATCAAGTTACCAGGACTCAAAAAACGTAAAGAACATTAAAAACGGGGCTTGGAATCACTTACTATGGAGCTTGGAAGCTTGAAACAAACCCTAGCTATGGAGAACCCTTGAAATTCAGCCTAAGGAAGAAGATGAGCACATTTTTTCCATCTTTTTCCCTTTTTAATTCTTTTATTTGACACTTTACTGAAATACCCTTCATTAAAATTTTTAGTTATTTCTACCTATGTGTATCCATTTTTGTCCATGAAAATATAATGGTCTGATTACCATTTAAGGACCTCTGCTTCAATTATGCACTTCAATTTAATCCCTTAGCATTTAGAACTCATATTTATCAACTTTTCCAATTAAGCCCTAATATGCAAATCGGACATGCAATCACTGAAATTTCTTATCGGTATTCTAACACATGCATCTAATCACTTAAATCATAAAATTAATCGCAATAAACTTTTTTATCTCAAATTTGTGGTTTTGTAACCACTATTCTGTTTAGTCCCTATTTCGGGATGTTACAAGATGGACACAATTTTGACTTGTTTTTCCCTTTTTATTCTTTTATTTACTAAATGACCAAAATGCACTTTTAGCCTTTCCTTGAAATTTTATCTCTTTATGCCTATTTTTGTCCAAAAACTTAACAAATGGTCTAATTACCATCTAAGGACCTCTAATTTAAAATCTCATATCAATTCGACACCTCTAACATGTAGAACTCAACTTTTGCACTTTTTACGATTTAGTCCTTTTAACTAAACTGAGTGCCCAAACGTTAGAATTTTCAAACAAAAATTTCATGAAACCATTCCGTGAAACTGTGGACTATGAAAATATAATAAAAATAAGATTTACTATGTTGGATTCGTGGTCCCAAAACTACTGTTCCAACTAGGCCCAAAATTGGGATGTTATGCTTTATTAGAAATACATTTATGTTATTATTAAGCTAACATAAAAATTTATTGAAATAATCAAACTTTATTTATATTGAAGTTTAGCATACTTAAAAAAATTTCAAATTTATTGAACAAAATATATCCTAATCATAATTAAAGGAAAAAATTTATTCTGAGTGGAAATAATTTTTCGGTCCTCCTACTTAATATGAACAGTCCTCATTGTTAAAAGTGAATAGATACTATACACCAGATAGGATTCTAGAAAAGAGGAGGTGAGTCAATTTGACCGCTTAAGTACCAAGCTCTCTCTAAATCCAATCCTAGACATGTATATATCTATTGTACTCTTTATACTTTGCGATTTGTTTATTAATGATTTCCACCTCTTGTTTTATTATGCGAAAATAAAAATTACTAATTTAACTTAATCCTAAGATAACTTAAAAATGAAAATAAAATAAAGTCAATATCCCCCCTTTTTATTTATTTGCAGATTCTTCCGAATTTGACTCGTCTTTTGCTCCATCATCTTTGTTTTTGAATGAATCGCTTCGCTCCCTCTTCGATAGTGGACTCAATGGTTCAAATACCAAATCTGGAAACTCAGGCACAAAAATAAACAGGTCATTATATATTTTGTAAAAGCGCTTCTCCTGGAGTCATCCCTTATTTTTTAATATCTCCAATAAGCTTTTTGTTGCCAGTGCTTATGTTGCATTAAGTCCATCAATTTTGACAGCTCATCTCGAAGATCTGGACGAGGTGATTGGGTTCTGAACATTGAAGTTACGACATCAGGTTCGGCTTCTGGTTCCATTGGTTCTGCCTTATTAGGGATTTCAGCTAATTGCATTGGTTCGATCTCTGTGGGATCTTCTTCTTCTTCTTCTTCTTCGAGGTCCTCACTTTCTTGAACTTGTTGCTGTAGAATAGAGTCTCTAGCTATTCGATAGTGGTCCCAATCTGTGATTGTGTCCTGCCTGTAACTTGTCTTCTTTAAACTTGTAAGAATTTTAGCTTTCAAGCACAAAATTGTTATCGTAAAAGGGAAGTAAGCTGGGCCAGAACGTCTAGCAGTACAATTCTGCATCTCTCTCGAGATGATTTTTCCCACATCAATGGTCTTTCTAGTTAAAATGAGTGTAATAAGACCATTCGCTGTAATGAGATCGTAGTTCCATGTGAACTAGGCATAAGGCTGAATCAGATGAAATAGAACCATACCTTCGCGAGTGGGGTCAAATATTCTCTTTGACAAGTGTGGATTCTTTCTTTTGACATAGTTCACTTGAATTTGGAACTATAAGTTCCTTTAGTATTTCTTGCAAATTTTTAGGCTCGATATTGCTCATTAAGGAAGAATATTCATCATTTTTGAAATCAGGTAACTCAAAGAACTCATTAATAGCATTTGAAGTTATTGGTCCCTTGATTCTGCGAACTAGAACTTTCGTCAACTCACTTGAGGTTAAATTCGCATAGAGTTCATGCACCAACTCTTCATCCACACTAGGTCTCTTCTCACAAAACAACTCCCAATTGAGAGTTTTAGCAACCTGACAAATACGCTCCATAAAATCAATATAGTTGCTTTCTTTCAATGTGAAGCCTTTCTCTAGATGCATCTGTTGATTCTTGAAGATACTTTTGTATCTTGCTTTGGCTTCTTCATAGTGGAACTTGTTTTGTGATTCGTCAAATTGGGCGAAGGCACGAGCTCTCTTGCGAGGCATGATTAACCTGAACATAAGATGGAAAATAATTTCTCAAAAATTTAATTAATATAAAATAATAATAATTCAATAAATTGAAAAATTAAATGATTAAACGAAATTTAAAATTTAAGAGAAAAATTTGTCTTACGACCTTTTTATAAAAATTAAGAACTCCTAAAAAAATATAATTAGAAAACAAAAGAGGTCAATTTAGGGTAGGTTGGAGGATTATTGACTAAGGATGGGGTGTTGGTTTGGGTAATAGGGCTGATGTACAGCACAAGTGCTGGGCAACAAGCTGACGTGTCGAGCAGGTTCAAGGAGTGACAGACCTGGTGTGGGCAGCTGCTCGGCAGCAGGCAACAATGGGGTGTGCGTAGGCTGGGGTGAGGAGCAGGTGCAGCGCCAAGGAGAAGGCCAGGCGAGCTGCTGGTGTGCTTGTGTGTGAGGGCTACTAGGCGTGTGCTGGCCGACTGGGCTGTCGGTAGTGTTGCAACTAGGGAGTTGAGGGCTACGACACTAGGTGGTTTGGTGGGATGGAAGTTTGAATGAAGAGAGATGGAGAAGGTTGGTGGTATTTATAGTAAGGAAAATAGGAGTTAAAGTAGAATTCTTAGAGAAATTTAATAATTAATAACTCTAAGTTCTAATTCTACTCAAAGTAAATAACAATTAATAATTAATATAATGCATATTAAATTATTATTTGCTATTAATTTATTAAGATAAAAATTTATCAAATAATATATGATTAAATTAAAACTAATCCTAACTCTATAAAAAGTTGATAATAATTAATATATATTATAATAGATATAATTATATACTAATAATTATCATCTTTTTTATTAAACTAAAAACATTTATTCTAAAAGCCTTTTGAAAATATTTACAAAAAGAACAACCACATTTTGAAAATTATTTAATTAAGTACCTAGACTTAAAGAAAATTTAAAATTGAGTTGCAATTTAAAACTTGGAGCAAAATTGACCCTTTTATTTAAAACTACAAATTTATTTTGCCATTTAGGGGATAATTTCTCGGAAGATTATGATAAAATCAATTCCCAGGAAAGATTGGAGGGGTCACAAATGATCTCACTTAAGTTCCAATCTCCTAGACATAATTTATTTAAACACGCTAATCCCGAAAATATACCCTAAAACATTTATTTTAAAACAAAAAAAGGGAAATTAAATATCTGATAAAATGAACGAGATTTGATCCCGTTCAATTTTATCCCCCAGTAATGTTTCAAGCGCTGAGCATTGACTTGGAAAATACCTCCCTTACCTTGAAGGTCAACAACTCTGTATGGATAAACTCGGTGAATTGTAAATGGACCGGACCAATGTGATTTTAACTTACTTGGAAAGAACCTTAATCTGGAATTGAATAACAAGACTTGCTGACCTACTTCAAATTCTTGAACTCGAATGTGCTTATCATGCCATTTCTTAAGTCTCTTCTTAAGTAATTTGGCATTCTCGTATGAGAACATTCGGTTTTCTTCTAACTCATTGAGCTGTATCATCCGTCTCTCTTTAGCAAGCTTAAGATCCAAGTTGAGTTGTTGGAGAGCACACTAAGCTTTGTACTCTAACTCCAAGTGCAGATAACAAGCTTTCCCAAAGACCAACCTATAGAGTGACATCCCTAAAGGTGTCTTGTATGCTATCCTGTAAGCCCATAAAGCATCATCCGGTCTTTTGGACTAATCTCATCGATTTGGGGAAACTACCTTCTCAAGTATGCCTTTGATCTCTTTGTTTGCCAGTTCAGCTTGCCCATTCGTCTATGAATGGTAAGCTGTGGCAATCTTATGCTTCACTCCATGTTTATCAAGTAATCACTTCAACCACTTGTTCACAAAATGGGACCCTTCATCACTGATGATAGCTCTTAGGTTTCCAAACCTTGTGAACACATGCTTCTACAAAAACTTCATCACAACCTTAGCATCATTTGTCAGATATTCTTTATCCTTAATCCACTTAGACACGTAGTCTACAGCTACCAAGATGTACTTATGACCAAAAGACGGAGGGAAAGGACCGAGAAAGTTAATACCCCAAACATCAAACAATTCTACCTCAAAGATGTTTGTTCGAGGCATCTCATTTCTATTGGTGACATTTCCAACCCTTTGGCATCGATCGCAACTCTTTACATAAGCATATGCATCTTTAAATAGTGTTGGCCAAAAGAATCCATCTTGTAATACTTTGGCCATAGTACGTGTTTCTCCGAAGTGTCCCCCACTTAGAGTTGAGTGAAAATGATATAGAATCTTATGTACTTCATCTTCTACCACGCACCTCCTAATCATTTGATCTGCACAGTTTTTAAACAAGTATGAGTTTTCCCAGAAATAGTACTTCACATCGTGAAGAAACTTTTTCCTTTGATGATATGTCTTATCAATCGGCATCAAAACACAAGCTAAATAGTTAGCAATATCAGGAAACCAAGGAGTATTATGGACATGATTTACCTTCTGTATGTGTTCATCTGGAAATGTTTCCTGAACGGGTATAAGTGGAGAATTCCTTTCTTGCGGCTCTAATCTGGACAAGTGGTCTACTACTTGGTTTTCTACTCCATTTTAATCTTGAGTTTCTAAATTGAACTCTTGAAGTAGAAGTACTTATCGGATCAGTCTCGGCTTAGCATTTTTCTTGGCAAGCAAATACTTAATCACCAAGTGGCCCGTATAAACTGTCACCTTGGTACCTACAAGATAAGATCGAAACTTATCAAAAGTAAAGACAATAGCCAGTAACTCTTTCTCTATTACCATATAATTCAGTTGAGCTCCTATCAGAGTTTGACTTGCGTATTAGATGGGATGAAAAAATTTGTTCATTCGCTGGACCATGACATCTCCTATCACGAAGTCACTTGCGTCACACATCAGTTCAAATGGAAAATCCCAGTCTGGTGTGACAATTATGGGTACCGAAACTAGTCGACTCTTTAAATATTTAAGAGCTCTTAAGCAATCTTCATCAAATTTGAATATCGCGTCCTTCTCCAATAATTTGCATAAGGTTTCGCAATTTTGGAGAAAACTTTGATAAATCTTCAATAGAAACTGGCGTAGCCCAAAAAGCTCCTAACACCTTTTACAGATGTTAGAGGTGGGAGTTTCTCAATAACATCAACCTTCTCTTTATCTACGTCAATTCCATGTCTCATTATCCGATGACCTAGAATAATACCCTCACATACCATGAAATGGTACTTTTCCCAGTTGAGTACAAGGTTTGTTTCTTCGCATTGCCTTACTACCTTGGCTATATTGGCTAGGCAATCATCATATCTATCTCTAAATACTGAAAAATCATCCATAAAGACTTCCAAGTATTTATCAACCATGTTAGTAAAAATAGACATCATACATCTTTGAAATGTAGCATGCATTACATAAACCAAATGGCATGCATCTAAATGCAAATGTATCGTACGGGTAGGTGAATGTTGTCTTGTGTTGATCTTCTAGTGCTACAGTAATCTGATTATACCTAGAATATCCATCAATAATGTAACACCCCAAACCCAGCCTAGACGTTATGGTTGAATCTGGCGATGTCACATTGAAGTGTTTTTTCGTAAAGCATGATATCGTTTGCATAGCCCAATCTTTGCTAAGCCTCTTTGTGTGATCTAAAATATGATTTTAAAACTTGCATTGCTATCAAAAGTATTTACTATAAAACGTTATTAATTTCAAAATATCGTTTGTAGCGGAAGCTTTTGAAAATAGTTGCGTACTAGTGTTTACTTGTAAAACGTTGTTTTCTTGTGGTAGCTCTTAAAACTGTTTACGTATTAGTGGTATTATTTTTTTTGAAAAACATTTATCTTTCGAAAACCCGTGTCCTACTGCTAGCAGTTATAATTCAATATAAATAAACCCCAAATTAAACGTTAAAAATTTAAGGAGTCCTTATTACAAACAAAATCCAAATTAAATTACTTATAATTTAAAAGTAAAAATAGAAGCATGTGCGGCTATGTGGCCACCTTCGACTCCCTCGTAGAACCAATCCACCTAAGGATTACCTGAACAGATTTACGAAAACTCAGTGTGTAATCCCTTAATAAACAGCCAGTCAAACATACAGTAAACAAATACAGTTTGGGCCTGTAACACCCCCACGCCCGAAACCATCACCGGAGTCAAGCTTGAGGTGTTAATAAACTTATCTTACCTTTTAAACAACTCTAAACCACTTATTTTAATTTTCAGAATAAACTATTTTTCTGCGTCATGGTTGCTTAAAAATTCATTTCTGTTTAAAAACTCGAAATTAAGATCTGTAAATTTTTCCTGAAACTAGACTCATATATCTATCTACTAATTTTTTTCTAGAATTTTGACTTAGCCAATTAGTACAGTTTATTAGTTAAAGTTACCCCTGTTTTAGAATTCAACTGCACTGGCCTCTACTTACTATGAACCACTTTTCTCTCTGTACAAAAATCATATGACTATACCGTTTGTTTCTATTAAAACTAGATTCAATAAGGATTCTAACCATATAAAGTAAACCCCCTAATTATTTTTTTAAAATTTATGGTGAATTTCTAAAGTTGGAGCAGGGGATCAGAAATCGCTCTGGCCCTATTTCACCAAAACTTAGATACCCTATAAAATACAAAACCTTTACCTGTTTTGCTTATTCCATATGAAAATAGACACAACGATATTTAATTTCATATATTATTCACCATCAACCCATGTCTCTACAATTTCTTGTGATTTTTCAAAATCCCGTTATTTCTGATACTTGAATCTGTTTTTAAGTTACTTTCACATTTTTCTTAGTTTTCATGTGATAGTTACTACTTAATCATACATACTATTAAACATGTATATCATCAGCCACTCTATTAGCTAATCACTAGCAAGTATTTACACATCATTCATTGATCATATCATATCAAAAGAAACCAAGTTCCTATACATGCCATACACAAAACGAAACGTCTAACTATACCAATGTGATTTCTTCGATAGTGTGATCGGGTCTCTGACGTTTCCTTCGATCCCTGAGTGGCTTGATAAAAATAATAAAAATAAAGAAAATAAAGAGAGTAAGTACTAGGCTTGGTAAGTTTACAAGCAAATAAATTACAACATTCAACATAATCAATAATTATACATAATGTCACCTAGCCTCATAAACTTTCTTTACTTCTCATTTTCTACCTTCTTCTTTACTCACTTACCTTCTTTCTTACCTGACCTTTCACTATTCATAAATATAATCTACCTTCCCTTTTGCTGATAATTCACTATAATTTAACGTGTACAATGACCCGTTGAACCACTCGGAATACTAAGGATACTAGGGTCGTTCCTGTCTATCAATATCCTGCCAATGCCATGTCTTCGACATGGACTTACATGAATTATTCCTGTCTCCAATGCCATATATATATATCTAATATGGTCTTTCATGGCTCATTCTTATATCCAAAGCCATATATCTGATATGGACTTACATGGCTCATTTCTGTCCTGTCCTGTCCTGTCAACCCCAATATCCTAACATTCCTAAGGTTCAAACGGGGCTTCCTTATACTTTTTCTCTGTCACTTCGCCTTTAATTTGACTTTAAATATTCAAAGGAAATAAGTATATAAATGCTGAAAATTGAAAATAATAATGTAAAATAAAAGAATATTGCATTTATTTACTGTAAACTTACCTCGATACAAAATGTGACTAAACTTTACAATTTAGTCCTTTACTTTTTCTTTTCCCCGATCTACTCCCGAATTTCACTCTTCTTGATCAATAATAGCAAATTTAACTTATTTAATATTCACATTTATCAAAACAGTCCTTGGCCCAAACATTAGCAAAATTGCATTTTTGCCTCTAAACTTTCACATATTTGCACTTTTTCCCCAAGGCTCGTAATTTAAACTTCATCCTATTTTCTTATGTTTTATGACATGCTGATCATTTTTCCCTTCTATGACAACATCAAATTCACACTCTAACATGTACTTTTGACTATTAGGTATTTTTACCGATTAAGCCCTTTTACTCGTTTTCACTTAAAACCGAGTAGCACAAGTTGTCTAAAATAATTTAAAACCTCATATTCTATCATGAAACATCAAAATAAACACTTTTCACCTATGGGTATTTTTCCAAATATGAACTCTAACTTAAATTATTGCTAGCATAAGCTTTATTGAGCTACCGGGACTCTGAAAACGTAAAGAACATTAAAAACGGGGCCTGGAATCACTTACTATGGAGCTTGAAAGCTTGAAAAAAAACCCTAGCAATGGAGAACCCTTGAAATTTCATGCTAATGAAGAAGATGATGAATTTTGTGTTATTTTCCCCTTTTTATTTCATTTAATATCCAAATGACCAAAATGTCCTTCCTTATTAAACTTTCAAAAATTCCATCCATGTCCTATTTTGTCCATGAACTTAGAAATTGGTCAAATTGTTATTTAAACCCTCGTAATTAATATTCCTAAGCAATTTCATACTAAAAACTTCTAGAATGCAAGTTTTGCAAATTATTCGATTTAGTCCCTAATCTCAACTTAAGCACTTTATGCGTAGAATTTCATCACGAAATTTTCACACAATCATGCAATCATATCATGAACCTCAAAATAATAATAAAATAAGTTTTTCTACCTTAGATTTGTGGTTTCGCAACCACTATTTCATTTAGGCCCTATTTCGAGATGTTACATTTCTCCCCCCTTTAGGGATTTTCGTCCCCGAAAATCTTACCTGTGAAGAGAATTGGGTACTATTTTTGCATAGCCTCTTCGGGTTCCCATGTAGCCTCGTCTACCCCATGTCTATTCCATAGTACTTTCACAATTGTAATACTTTTTTTCCTTAATTGCTTTATCTACTAATACATGCTTGCCTAATGGATTCGATACTTTAATCACAAATTCTATAGATTCTATAGGCATACTTGTACTAGACATCAATTTCTTGCAAATATATGAATGAGTTGAACCCGGATCAATCAACGCAATGACATTAATATCATATAGAGAAAATATACCCGTAATCACATCGGGGAAGGATGCCTCTTCGCGTGCACGAATAGTATAAGTCCTTGCAGGGGCTCTAACATCTGGTCTCACAGCCGAATCTCTTGAGGTACCTCTGTTACTTGCTCCTACTCCCGGTTGCCTCGGTGATCTGCCTCTAGCTGCTGAATTGGCCTATTTTTTGCGTGTACCGATTGAAGTCTTTTGAAATGAATTGCACAATAAAAGCTTGTGGATCTAGCACTCTGTGTTATCTCTCGATTAGCCACCTCTGGACATTCTCGTACAAAATGATCTGGAGCACCGCATTTATAACAAACATTTTCGCCTGCCCGACAAGGACCATAATGAAGTCTACCACACCGTGAACACCCTCATCTACCCTGTCTAACATTGCCTACACTCGCAGTCGAGGTGTTCTAAGCCTTCGAATCCTTAAATCTGCTGCCTCTATTCTGACTAGAATACCCGGCTGAGAAACTAGATATGGTAGAAAACTCCTTTGGTCTTTTGGATGTAGCCTGGAATGACCTGCTCATCTGTCTCTTCTTTGTATCTTGTGTCTCTGTCTCAACTTTGCCTTTTGTTTTTAACAGCTCCTCTGCCTTACAGGCTCTCTCAACTAAAATAACGAACTCTTTTATTTCTAGGACACCCACTGACAGTCGGATATTATCATTTAACCCATCCTTAAACCTTTTACACATAATAGCCTCTGTAGACGCACATTCTCGAGCATATTTACTAAGCCTGACAAATTCGCGCTCATAATCGGTCACTGTCATATTACCTTGTTTCAATTCCAGGAATTCCTTTCTCTTCTGATCAATAAACCTCTGACTGATGTACTTTTTACGAAATTCCTCCTGAAAGAAATCCCAAGTGACATTCTCCTTTGGTACAACTGATAAAAGTGTCTTCCACCAGTAGTTGGATGAGTCTCTAAGAAATGATACTACACATTTCATACATTCCTCGGGTGTACAAGATAATTTTGTCAAAGACTCTGATAGTATTTTCTAACCAAAATTCTGCTCTTTCTGCATCATTATCTTTTGTTGCTTGGAACTCTTCTGCCCCTTATTTCCTTGTTCTATCAACTGGTGGATTTTCTCTTATCACTGTACCTGTGACTGGGGGAGCTTGAGCTACGTGGGTAGCCTGAGAATCATGAGGGGGTGGAGGTCTAACTACCGGATTCGTACGAACGAACTCGGCAAACAAATCATTCAAAGCTTGGAAGAGAGCTTCTCGAGTCACTCCTCCCTGATTAACTGTTACTGGCCTTTTCTCAGATGGCGTTGCCCCTTCCGCAGGAGCAGGCGCATTACTTTCTACATCATCATCACCAGCTTGCTCGGGATCCATTACTATAAAACAAAATATCTAAAAATCGTCAGGAGTCGTCACACTATCAAAATATAGGTATGGCATGTATAGCTAGACTTTTACTCACACTAACTGTTCCGAAAACCGACTAAACCTACTCTGATACCAATAAATGTAACACCTCCGCGCCCGAAACCATCACCGGAGTCAAGCTTGAGGTGTTACTAAACTTAACTTACCTTTTAAACAACTCTAAACCACTTATTTTAATTTTCGGAATAAACTATTTTTCTCCATCATGGTTGCTTAAAAATTCATTTCTCGAGTTTCAAAACTCGATATTAAGATCTGTAAATTTTTCCTGAAACTAGACTCATATATCTACATAAAAATTTTTTCCTAGAATTTTTGACTTAGCCAATTAGTACAGTTTACTAGTTAAAGTTACCCTTGTTTCAGAATTCGACGGCACTGGCCTCTACTTACTATGAACCACTTTTATCTCTATAAAAAAATCATATGACTATACCATTTGTTTCTATTAAAACTAGATTCAATAAGGATTCTAACCATATAAATTAAACCACCTAATTATTTTTTTAAAATTTATGGTGAATTTCTAAATTTTGAATAGGGGATCCAGAAATCGTTCTGGCCCTATTTCACCAAAACTTAGATACCCTATAAAATACAAAACCTTTACCTGTTTTGCTTATTCCATATGAAAATAGACACAACGAGATTTAATTTCATATATTATTCACCATCAACCCATGTCTCTACAATTTCTTGTGATTTTTCAAAATCCCGTTATTTTTGATACTTGAATCTATTTTTAAGTTACTTTCACATTTTTCTTAGTTTTCATGTGATAGTTACTACTTAATCATACATACTATTAAACATGTATATCATCAGCCACTCTATTAGCTAATCACTAGCAAGTATTTACACATCATTCATTGATCATATCATATCAAAAGAAACCAAGTTCCTATACATGCCATACACAAAACGAAACGTCTAACTATACCAATGTGATTTCTTCGATAGTGTGATCGGGTCTCTGACGTTTCCTTCGATCCCTGAGTGGCTTGATAAAAATAATAAAAATAAAGAAAATAAAGAGAGTAAGTACTAGGCTTGGTAAGCTTACAAGCAAATAAATTACAACATTCAACATAATGAATAATTATACATAATGTCACCTAGCCTCATAAACTTTCTTTACTTCTCATTTTCTACCTTCTTCTTTACTCACTTACCTTCTTTCTTACCTGACCTTTCACTATTCATAAATATAATCTACCTTCCCTTTTGCTGATAATTCACAATAATTTAACGTGTGCAATGACCCGTTGAACCACTCGGAATACTAAGGATACTAGGGTCGTTCCTGTCTATCAATATCCTGCCAATGCCATGTCTTCGACATGGACTTACATGAATTATTCCTGTCTCCAATGCCATATATATATCTAATATGGTCTTTCATGGCTCATTCTTATATCCAAAGCCATATATCTGATATGGACTTACATGGCTCATTTCTGTCCTGTCCTGTCCTGTCAACCCCAATATCCTAACATTCCTAAGGTTCAAACGGGGCTTCCTTATACTTTTTCTCTGTCACTTCGCCTTTAATTTGACTTTAAATATTCAAAGGAAATAAGTATATAAATGCTGAAAATTGAAAATAATAATGTAAAATAAAAGAATATTGCATTTATTTACTGTAAACTTACCTCGATACAAAATGTGACTAAACTTTACAATTTACTCCTTTACTTTTTCTTTTCCTCGATCTACTCCCGAATTTCGCTCTTCTTGATCAATAATAGAAAATTTAAATTATTTAATATTCACATTTATCAAAACAGTCCTTGACCCAAACTTTGGCAAAATTACATTTTTGCCCCTAAACTTTTACATATTTGCACTTTTCCCCAAGGCTCGTAATTTAAACTTCATCCTATTTTCTTATGTTTTATGACATGCTGATCATTTTTCCCTTCTATGACAACATCAAGTTCACACTCTAACATGTACTTATGACTATTAGGTATTTTTACCGATTAAGCCCTTTTACTCGTTTTCACTTAAAACTGAGTACCACAAGTTGTCTAACATAATTTAAACCTCATATTCTATCATGAAACATCAAAATAAACACTTTTCACCTATGGGTATTTTTCCAAATATGAACCCTAACTTAAATTATTGCTAGCATAAGCTTTATCGAGCTACCGGGACTCCGAAAACGTAAAGAACATTAAAAACGGGGCTTGGAATCACTTACTATGGAGCTTGAAAGCTTGAAAAAAACCCTAGCTATGGAGAACCCTTAAAATTTCGTGCTAATGAAGAAGATGATGAATTTTTTGTTATTTTTCCCTTTTTATTTCATTTAATATCCAAATGACCAAAATGCCCTTCCTTATTAAACTTTCAAAAATTCCATCCATGTCCTATTTTGTCCATGAACTTAGAAATTGTTCAAATTGTTATTTAAACCCTCCTAATTAATATTCCAAAGCAATTTCATACTAAAAACTTCTAGAATGAAAATTTTGCAAATTATTCCATTTAGTCCCTAATCTCATCTTAAGCACTTTATGCATAGAATTTCATCACAAAATTTTCACACAATCATGCAATCATATCATGAACCTCAAAATAATAATAAAATAAATTTTTCTACCTCAAATTTGTGGTTTCACAACCACTGTTCCGTTTAGGCCCTATTTCGTGATGTTACAAGGCTTAAGCCCAAATCAGTAACAGTGGCAATATTAATTTGGGTTTTAGCCCATCTCAACACAGAAATAGTCATGTGTTTGGGCCCTAGCCCAGTGCAGTAATGGTAAACAGTGCAATAATAGTAAACAGTATGCAAGTCCTACCCATCCAGCCTCTACACACTATCTCCGTCTAACCCTACACTCTATATGGGGATATAATCAACCCACCCATCCCTACACTCAAGAATTAGCACCGGTTGCGACACTAAACAGTATTTGCAGTAGACCTGCCAATATAATAGGCTTAGAGCCATCAGTGGTTTGCAGCAGAGCTGCCAGTATAATACACTTCCTCCAATCATAATAAACCGATCCCCATGCAATGCATCATACAGTCATGTCATGTCATATAATAGAACCATACATGTATCCATTACAGTTTAAATAGTAAGCTAAAATACAGTCATACTTGTACATATATATAAATACCTCACATAGGGGCAAAACAGTCAATTTACCATGTAGGGGCATTTTAGTCATTTTACCACATAAGGGCAAAACAGTCATTTTACCTTATAAGGGCAAAATAGTCATTTCACCAAATTGGGGTCTAAGTATACTTACCAACCCAACAGTAGGTCCACAGTCGTCTCGGGCGACACGTACAACCTGAACAGTCCAACAGTGAAAATGGGCCCAAAGCCCATAATGAAGCCCATGTAGGCCCACAAAGCCCAAAAATTGCCTTGGACATGTGAACTACATAGCCTGGCCCAATAATCTCCACACATCCATGTTGTTTACCCGTGTGGGGCCCACACGGCTCATGTTAGCCCAACATGGCCCAAAATGGCCTAAGCCCACGAAGTCGCTCATGGCGGCCTCTATGATCAAACGCCCATGTTTATGCGTTCGATTTACCACATGAGCGAGCGTACACCTGTGTAGCGATAATAGTCACATTTGCCAGCTTTTGCCGAGTTACGAATAAGGGTAGTGTTTTACACACCTATTTGCGAATAGTGCTAAAAATCCACGAGTACCAATATCTACATTAATCAAGGCATTCAATCAGTCTTTTAATAATTAGGGTTAAACACCCTCTTACTAACACTTAATCCCAAAATGGTAATTGTTACCTGCCTTGATTGAACAAATGCATTTTAGCCCACGTTAACCGCTGACCAAGATTGACCTAAAGATCCTTGGCAAAATATGCATTACAACCTAATCTTGTTAAATAATACCATAAATGTAAATAACTCAAACCAAGTGAACAACTTACCAAAATGTAGAACTAAGAGTGGAGGATAGCAGTAAACGGCCTACAACAACACACCCTAAAATTGAGGCATGAGATGGCACAATCACACCCTTGAGATGGAATATTCGGCTATCCCCAAAAAGTGAAAAGAGAAGAAAGTTGAAAGAAAGAAATTAGGGGAAAGTATTTAGCTAAAGTGTCACAGTACAAGGAGAGGGAGATGTCGATATTCACAAGAGTTGAGAAGAGAAGAGGAGTCAATTAGCATTTGTCAAACCGAAACAAAAGAATTGGAGAGGATGAGATGGGATGTTCGGCCAAGGTAAAAAAGTGAAAAGGAAAAGAATAGAGGAAAAGGAAAGAGGGAAGAGTATCTGGCTGACTTAGAGAGAGGGGAAAAGAAGTAATCAACCAAGAGAAATAAACTGATTGGGTAAAGGGAAGAGATGTCTATTCGATAAAAGTAGAGAACGAACACACGAAAATACCCCGAATGGTCAAAGCAATAATTGGTCTCAATAAGAAATGAGAAGAACACAAAGCAAATGATAGAACCAAAAAATGGAGAGAAAAATGAAAGAACTGATGCACAAAGAGTAAAACTCAAAGCCAAAATTCGTCACCAAACCAAAGAGTGAAAAAGTCCTAAAATGGTAACAATTACTGAATTGGAGAGTAAGACAACCCCAAAATCGAATGCACTTAGCATTTGCCTCTCCCATTCGGCACCAACTCTTCTTCAACCACAAATCCCCATGATTTACTCCTAAAATCTCTCCCCACAACTCTCTTCAAATCTCTCAACTGATTACTCCTCCATCAACTACTCAGTTTGAATTCCACTCCACCACCTCAGTGTTTCGGTCAAACTAGGATACCTTCATAGCATCAGGAGCAAAATAAATACTCCCTTGCGTTAAGTAGGACTTGAACCTCAGACCTCTTAGAACACTCCACACGCCACTTACCACTAGACTAGCAAGCTTCCTATGTCATGTTTCGCCCATTTTTATTTAAAAGCCTACTTTCTAGAGACAATTCTTATTCCTTTAAAAAACAAAACTTTTTGCACAATCTAGGGCTTGAACCCAAGACTTCTCAGACACTTCCCAAAGCACTTAACCACTGAAGCAGTCATGCATTTGTGTCCCTTTCTTACACAACTAAATATTTATGTGTAGCCTCTTGGCTATTCCCATGCTCAAGGCCTAATACTTCTAGGCCCAAAATTTGGGGCGTTATAAATAAAACAGTAATAGTCTTGCCTCGCGAGTCTATTCAGCATCTGATCCAAAAATGACAAAGGAAAGTGATCTTTCCTAGTCGCCTTGTTCAGCTTCTGGTAATCAATGTAAATTCTCCATCCCGTAACTGTTCTAGTCTGTATCAATTCATTATTCTCGTTTTCAATGACCGTGATACCTCTTTCTTTCGATACTCATTGGATTGGACTTACCCATGAACTGTCTGAGATGGAGTAAATTATACCTGTACCTAACCACTTGATGATTTCTTTCTTGACTACGTCCTTCATGATGGGGTTCAGTCTTTGTTGTCCATCAATTGTCCCTTTTTCGCCATCTTCTAGGATAATCTTGTGCATGCATATAGATGGACTAATTCTGCGGATATTGGCTATGGTCCATCCGATAGCCTTCTTGAATTGTTTTAATACAAAGATGATTTTTTCTTCTTGCTCATTGGTTAATTCTGCTGAAACAATCACAAGCAGAGTAAAAGCGTTACTTAAATAAACATATTTTAAATGTGAAGGAAGTACCTTGAGTTCTAATTTAGGTGTCTCCGTGATTGACTCTTTTGGTTGGGTCCAAAGATTCAAAGCAAGATTGCGATTAAATATCCTTTGATTAGCTTCTAGCAAAGCTAAGTATTCATCCCCCCTTCATCATTTTGAGGGTCTAATGTCGAAATTTGTTCTAATGGATGCTCAACATAGTTGAGTTACTTCTCCATGATTAAATCCTCTAAATCGAACACTGTAGAACAATCATCAATTGTGTCAAGAAATCAGATAGACTTAAAAACGTTAAATGTTACTTGATCATCCTGAACACGCATAGTAAACTTGCCTTTCTGCACATCAATAAGGGTCCTTCTGGTTGCTAAGAACAATCATCCTAGGATGATTAGTACCTCTTTTTCTGTTTCAAAGTTTAGAATCACAAAGTCAACAGAAAAGATAAATTTGTCTACACGTACCAATACGTCCTCGATTTTTCCTTCTGGATGTGCTAAGGATCGATCTGCTAATTAAAGTGTAACCATAGTCGGTGTAACAGCCCAAAATTGACCCTAGTCGGGAAGTGGTTTCGAGACCACAAAATCGAGTCATAAAAATAATTAATTTCCATATTCTATGTGTACATGAGTATGTGGAAGTTTCATTCTCCAATTTTGCCAATTGCATGAGAAATTATTAAATAGGGATCGATATGAGACATGGTGAAAATATGATAGGCTAATTTAAAATGGTCTATTAATGCATGTTGTGAAAATGATGGGTTTGCATGTCAAATTACCCAAAATTTGAGCTAGTGGTTGGCCATGCTATGGGTGGAAACATGTTGGGAACATGTTGGCCTAGTGAGGTATGTAGGAAAAAAATAAAATAAGGAGTATGGGTAATAAAGAAAGGAAAAACAAAAAAATGAGTGGTTGTTTCCCCCCCCATTGCCGTGAGCTAAAGAAAGGAAAAGAAAAACTTGTTCATCCTTTTTCATCCTCTTTTGACCGAAAATTCTAAGGGAGGAGGAAGGAGTTCTTGCTTCATGTTTGGTTTGAAAGAGAATTAGGAGGAAGTTTGGCCATGCATGTAACTAGATTGAGGTATGTTTGATATTATTCTTTGAGATTCATGTATATTTTAAGTTGTAAGTTTGAAATCTACCTAGCCATGGTTCAAACTTTGTTAAATGATGGAGATGATATTCGGCCATGCATGTTACATTCTTGGTTGGTATTTTGATGTTTGATGTTGTGGTGATGAGGCATGAAGATGAGTTAAGATTCGGCCTAGGTGGAGTTTGTGTTAATGCCATTGCATGCTAAATATGAAGCTTGTTAATGATGCATGTGATGGTGGATTGATGATTCTTGAATCTCTTTTTTTTTTAAGCATTTTTGAGTGAGCACATATATGCATTGGTTGGTAGATGGGGAAGAATCGGCTAGCAAGTTGTGTGCTAAGGCCGAATATAATTTTTGTAGGTTAATGAGTAATGCATGTGCTAAATTGATGGAAAGGGAGAGGATGCTTTACTAGTGTATAAATGATATAAAGATTTTAGAAATTATTTTTGGTTAGGTGTATGTATGATTAGGTATATTCGGCCATATGAGTAAATATATATAGATGATGTTAAATTTGATTATGTATAATGGGCCATATAGGGTACACATTGTGATATTAACTTTGATTCTCCATAATTGATCAAGTGGGTGATTAGTAAGGGTGATTGCCGAATATACTAACATACATATGCATGTGTAATTGGATTGTAAATATTTAGCAAGGCGGTTAAACTAGTTGATTTATTGATTAAGCTCAAGGAGTTAAAGGAGGAGAATCGAGCAAAGGCAAAGAAAAGATCATCGAGTAGCTGAGTTGGAACCATCTTACCCAACACAAGTAAGTCATTAAGCATATCTTTGGTATTGATTTAAAGGATCGTAATACCTATACCATTGTGTTTAATGAGATGAAATGTATACAAATGTATGTGTAAGTAGAGATGAAATTTGTCGAATGTAAAAAGGAAGTGAAGCCTACTGAGTGGCTGGTTTTCGGCATTAAGTGTGCGGGCAATAAGTGTTCACGATCATGAGATTGGCACTAAGTGTGCGGGTTTAAATTGTACAGCACTAAGTGTGCGAGTTTAAAGTACATGGCACTAAGTGTGCGTGGTTGATTATTAAGCACTATGTGTGCGAACCCAATATATATTTTCTATAAATTATTTACATTAAGGGTGCGACCTTACCGAGTCGATTTTGGACAGCGGGAAAGGTAAGTGTGCGAACTTGAAATGCATGGCACTAAGTGTGTAAGTTTAAAGTGCATGGCACTAAGTGTGCGCGGTTGATTATTAAGCATTATGTGTGCGAACCCAATATATATTTTCTATAAATTATTTACATGAAGGGTGCGACTTTACCGAGTCAATTTTGGACAGCGGAAAAGGTAAGTACCTTGAGTTCATGGCTAATAGGCGCTATGTTTATATTTGGAGTTGAGCTTGGTAAGTTTTGAACCTATGTGACGATTATAGTTGAAGTCACGTACATAAGGTTCATTGTGGAATAGGTGAAAGTTCGTTTAATTGTATGATTATAACGAAAATAAAATGATGTATGAAAGACCAATGTAGGACTTGGTATGAGATTGAACCATAGGGTTTAAGGAACTATGGTATAGTTTGGTATGGATGGAGTACTTAACTTCATTTCATTGTTTCCTGTTGTGATAATTTTATTAATGGAAGGTTGTGGAATGCTTATGGCTTACTGAGTTATATACTCATTCGGTGTTTGCTTGTCACCTATTCTAGGTTTCTTGGACTCGTCTCTTTTTGTGTGATCGTGCCGTCGTCGAAGTCATCACACCGGCTAGCAAGTTTTGGTACTTTCTTCTTAGTCGGCTTAGGAGAACATTTCGGCATGTATAGGCTATTATGTTGTGTTTGAACTTTGGTATGTAAACTTTTAGCCATGCGAAAATGGCATAAATGTTCGGTTGGGTTTGGTTTCATAATGTTAGGTCGTAAATCTTGATAATTCGACCTTTTTATGCCACATGTCATGGTTGATTATTTTGGTGTTAAAATTCATGATATGGCAATAGTGTAATAGGGGGATGTTTGACAATGATTAGCCTTTGGCATGGCTAGTCATGATCATAATTTGTGATATGTATGACGAATTACTAGTTAGATCAAGGAGAAATCACGAAATGGGCATAGTTGCTTTCGTAACAGATGCTGGCAGCAGCAGTGACGTGAGATTGAAAAATCACTAAAAATAGTAGGAGTGGAATTAATTGATGAATAAATTATGTATTCGAAGCACGATGAGTCTGTTTTCATATAGAAGCAACAAAAAGATCATATAGACAGTATGTTAAGAGATTTTCAGGTTCTCGTGAGACAGGGCCAGAACGGTTTCTGGATTCCCTGTTCCGACTTTGGAAATTCATTATAAATTAACCAGAGACAATTAGGAGTCATACCATATATGGATAGATTCCTCTCTGAGTCAAGTTTCTATAGAAACAAACGGCATCAGTATTGAAGCTCTGTGAATGGAGATATCCAGGTCGTAATGCGCAAAGGTCAGTGTAGTCAATCCCTGTAACATGGGAGAATTTGACTAATAAACTGTACTAATTGGCCCAACCAAAAATTCTAGAAAAAAATATGTAGATGGGTATATGAGTCTAGTTTCAGGGAAAAATCACGAAACTGATTTTAGAGTTGTGAAACTCAAGATATGATTTTTAAAGCGACTAGTACGCAGATTGGCAGTGTCTGAGAAATATTTTTATAAAGGGTTTAAAGTCTGTTAACACCTCGTGTTCGACTCCGGTGTCAGTCTCGGGTTCGGGGTGTTACATTTGATTGGTATCAGAGCTATGGTTTAGTAAGTTCTAGGACTACCATAGCACGTATGAGTCTAGCTATACATGCCGAATGTTAATGTTTAACTGTGTGATGACTTCTGACGGTTAAAATTTATGTTTTGATTAGTAAATGGATCCCGGTGTAGAGAGAACCTTGGCGGATGACATTGAAAGTGTAGCGGCTGCTCCTGCACAAGGGACACCGCCTGTTGAACCTCAGTCATCTGCGAATAATCAAGGTGAGGGGGCTAAACAAGCCTTCTTTACCATGATGAATGAGTGGGTCGCGCAGTATGCCCGAACCAATCCGGCTGTCCAACAATTCCCGAATTTGAATAATCCACCCCCGGAGCCAGTAATGCCATCAGTTACTGATCCTGTGAGGCTGAGTAAGCCACCTGTAGACTTGATTAGGAAGCGCGGGGCTGAGGAGTTCAGGGCCATAGTTACTGATGATGCTGAAAGGGCCGAGTTCTGGCTTGATAACACCATTGGGGTGTTTGATGAACTGTCATGCACCCCCGATGAATGTCTAAAGTGTGCTATATCCTTGTTGCGGGACTCAGCCTACTATTGGTGGAGGACCCTGATTTCCATAGTCCCAAACGAACGAGTAACTTGGGACTTCTTTCAGACGAAATTTCGAAAGAAATATATTAGTCAACGGTTCATTGATCAAAAGCGTAAGGAATTCTTAGAACTCAAGCAAGGCCGTATGACAGTATCTGAATACGAACATGAATTCGTAAGACTCAGTAGGTATGCTCGGGAGTGTGTAGCTGATGAGGTTGCTATGTGCAAAAGATTCGAAGAAGGATTGAATGAAGATTTAAAGCTACTAATGGGTATTTTGGAAATAAAAGAATTCGTAACACTAGTCGAACGAGCCTGCAAGGCGGAAGAACTTGGAAAGGAGAAGAAGAAGGCTGAATTTGAAGCTAGAGACTATCGTAAAAGATCGACGGGTAAAGCTCCGTTCTCAGCCGTAAAGAAGTTCAGGGAGGACACTAATAAGTCGAGGACGACTGCGGGAATTTCCATCAGAGCAAGACCATCGACGGACTCCTGAGCTACTTCGGTAGCTAGTGTGGGCAATAATCGTCTAGAGAAACCTGAATGTCCCCAATGTGGAAGACGACACATAGGTGAATGTTGGGGTAAGTCTATTAACAGGGCCTGTTACGGATGCGGTTCGAAGGACCACTTCATTAGAGATTGCACGGAGCTTGATGAGAAGAATAAGATTCAAGGTGCAAGACCTAGTGGAGTGACAACTAGAGGTAGACCACCGAGAATTTTAGGAGGTAGGGGTGGTAGTCAGAGAGGGACCTCTGATACGGCTGTTCGAGCCAAGAACCGTACTCGTGCTAGAGCATATGCCATTCGCGCACGAGAGGAGGCATCCTCCCCTGACGTCATCACTGGTACCTTCACTCTCTTTGATACTAATGTGATTGCATTGATTGACCCTGGCTCTACTTATTCATATGTATGTGAAACCTTAGCATCCAGTAAGACTCTACCTGTTGAGTCTACTGAGTTCGTAATTCGGGTGTCAAATCCCTTGGGTCATTACGTGCTTGTCGACAAAGTGTGTAAGAGATGTCCCCTAGTAATTCGAGGTTCTTGTTTTCCGGCGGACTTGATGCTTTTGCCGTTTGATGAATTTGATGTTATTCTTGGTTTGGATTGGCTGACCGCGCATGATGCGGTTGTGAATTGCAAAAGCAAGACTATTGATTTGAGGTGCGCAAATAACGAGGTAATCCGAGTTGAGTCTACGGATTTGGAGGGGTTGCCAGCTGTAATATCAGCAATGTTGGCCCGGAAATATGTAAGAAAAGGGTGCGAAGCATACCTTGCGTATGTACTTGATGATAAAGAATTAGAAACGAAACCCGAATCTGTGCGGGTGGTTTGTGAATACCCGGATGTTTTTCCTGAAGAATTACCGGGTTTACCACTTGTTCGGGAGGTAGAGTTTGGTATTGAGCTTGTACCTGGGACTACGCCGATTTCAATAGCTCCGTATCGTATGGCACCAACCGAGTTAAAAGAGTTAAAATCTCAGTTGCAAGAATTGACGGATAGAGGTTTTGCTCGACCAAGTTTCTCACCTTGGGGTGCACCAGTATTGTTCGTGAAAAAGAAGGACGGGACCATGAGGTTGTGCATTGACTATCGTCAACTGAATAAAGTGACGATAAAGAACAAATATCCGTTGCCGCGCATCGATGATTTGTTTGACCAACTGAAGGGAGCCTCAGTGTTCTCAAAATAGATTTGAGATCGGGCTATTATCAGTTGCGAATTCGAGATTCGGACATACCCAAAAGTGCTTTCAGAACGAGGTACAGTCACTACGAGTTCTTAGTGATGCCGTTTGGGGTCACTAATGCCCCTGCGGTATTTATGGATTTGATGAATCGGATCTTCAGACCATATTTGGATCGATTCGTAGTTGTGTTCATTGATGACATCTTGGTCTATTCAAGAGATGAGATCGAACATGCTGAACACTTGAGATTAGTGTTGCAAGTTTTGCGGGATAAGAAGTTATATGCTAAGTTCAGTAAGTGTGAGTTCTGGTTAAGAGAGGTTAGCTTCTTGGGTCATGTGGTATCCGCATCGGGTATTCGAGTTGACCCAAACAAAATCTCAGCCATACTTAACTGGAAACCTCCGAGAAATATTACTGAGGTTCGGAGCTTTTTGGGACTCGCCGGTTATTACCGACGATTTGTCAAAGGTTTCTCGATGATAGCCACACCAATGACGAAGCTACTTCGAAAGGATGCTAAGTTCGAATGGACGGAGAAATGTCAGAAAGGCTTCGATCAACTGAAAACTCATTTGACTGAAGCTCCAATTTTAGTGCAACCCGAATCAGGCAAAGAGTTTGTCATTTATAGTGACGCATCCCTACTCGGGTTGGGTTGCGTATTGATGCAAGAAGGCCGAGTTGTGGCCTATGCGTCGAGACAATTGAAGCCACACGAGAGAAATTATCCAACCCATGATCTCGAACTAGCCGTCATCGTATTCGCTTTGAAAATATGGCGACATTACTTGTTTGGCGAAAAGTGCCATGTATTTTCGGATCACAAAAGTCTCAAATATTTGATGACTCAAAGAGACTTAAATCTGCGACAAAGACGTTGGCTTGAGTTGTTGAAAGATTACGAGCTTGTCATTGATTACCACCCGGGAAAGGCTAATGTGGTTGCGGACGCCTTAAGCAGGAAATCACTGTTTGCTTTACGAGCGATGAATGTGCACTTGTCTGTTCTACCCGACAATGTGTTAGTAGCTGAATTAAAGGCCAAACCATCATTGATTCATCAAATTCGTGAAGCTCAGAAAGTCGACGATGAATTGGTTGCAAAATAGGCTGAATGTATTCCGAATATGGAATCCAAATTTCAAATTGATGATCACGATTGTTTGAGGTTCAGAAGTCGGTTGTGTGTTCCAAGAAATTCAGAACTCATTTCGATGATTCTGAACGAAGCTCATTGTAGCCGAATGTCAATTCACCCGGGGAGTACGAAAATGTACAACGATTTGAAACGACGGTTTTGGTGGCATGGTATGAAACGGGACATCTCCGACTTTGTTTCGAGATGTTTAATATGTCAACAAGTGAAAGCGGAACATCAAGTGCCTTCAGGATTACTTCAGCCGATCCTGATACCCGAGTGGAAATGGGATCAAGTCACAATGGACTTTGTGTTCGGACTACCATTGTCAACAAGTAAGAAGGATGCGATTTGGGTTGTTGTTGATAGACTGACTAAGTCGGCTCACTTTATCCCCGTGCGTACGGATTTTTCATTGGATAAACTAGCCGAATTGTATGTTTCTCAGATTGTGAGATTACATGGAGTACCTATTTCTATCGTGTCGGATAGAGATCCGAGATTCACCTCGCAATTTTGGAAGAAATTGCAAGAAGCTTTGGGTACCAAGCTGCATTTTAGCACCGCTTTTCATCCCCAAACCGATGGTCAATCCGAGCGGATAATTCAGATACTCGAGGATATGCTGAGATGCTGCATCCTTGAGTTTAGTGGTTCATGGGAACGGTATGTACCTTTGATTGAATTCGCTTACAACAATAGTTTTCAATCAAGTATTAAGATGGCACCTTACGAGGCTTTGTACGGTCGTAAATGCCGTACACCATTGTTTTGGACCGAGCTCGGTGAAAGTAAAATTTTCGAAGTTGATTTGATTAAAGATGCTGAACAGAAAGTAAAGGTAATCCGTGAAAGTCTGAAGGCAGCCACAGATCGTCAGAAATCGTATGCGGACTTGAAACGAAAGGACATTGAATATCAGGTGGGAGATAAAGTGTTCCTTAAAGTTTAGCCTTGGAAAAAGGTACTCAGGTTTGGCCGTAAGGGAAAGTTGAGCCCGAGATTCATTGGGCCGTACGAAATCTCTGAACGAGTTGGTCCGGTTGCGTATAGATTGATTTTGCCCCCTGAGCTTGAAAAGATTCACGACGTCTTTCATGTTTCGATGCTTCGACGCTATCGATCTGATCCATCGCATATAATTAGCCCATCAGAGGTTGAAATTCAAGCCGATATGAGTTATGAAGAAGAACCGATACGTATCCTAGCTCGTGAAGTGAAGGAGTTGCGAAACAAAAGGGTTCCGTTAGTGAAGGTGTTATGGCTCAAACATGGGATCGAGGAAGCTACTTGGGAAACCGAGAGCTCGATGAAAGAACGATACCCAAACCTATTTACCGGTAAGATTTTCGGGGACGAAAATTTCTTAAGTGGGGAGAGTTGTAACAGCCCAAAATTGACCCTAGTCGGGAAGTGGTTTCGGGACCACAAAACCGAGTCATAAAAATAATTAATTTCCATATTCTATGCTTATTATGTGTGTACATGAGTATGTGGAAGTTTCATTCTCCAATTTTGCCAATTGCATGAGAAATTATTAAATAGGGATCGATATGAGACATGGTGAAAATATGATAGGCTAATTTAAAATGGTCTATTAATGCATGTTGTGAAAATGATGAGTTTGCATGTCAAATTACCCAAAATTTGAGCTAGTGGTTGGCCATGTTATGGGTGGAAACATGTTGGGAACATGTTGGCCTAGTGAGGTATGTAGGAAAAAAATAAAATAAGGAGTATGGGTAATAAAGAAAGGAAAAACAAAAAAATGAGTGGTTGTTCCCCCCCATTGCCGTGAGCTAAAGAAAGGAAAAGAAAAACTTGTTCATCCTTTTTCATCCTCTTTTGACCGAAAATTCTAAGGGAGGAGGAAGGAGTTCTTGCTTCATGTTTGGTTTGGAAGAGAATTAGGAGGAAGTTTGGCCATGCATGTAACTAGATTGAGGTATGTTTGATATTATTCTTTGAGATTCATGTATATTTTAAGTTGTAAGTTTGAAATCTACCTAGCCATGGTTCAAACTTTGTTAAATGATGGAGATGATATTCGGCCATGCATGTTACATTCTTGGTTGGTATTTTGATGTTTGATGTTGTGGTGATGAGGCATGAAGATGAGTTAAGATTCGGCCTAGGTGGAGTTTGTGTTAATGCCATTGCATGCTAAATATGAAGCTTGTTAATGATGCATGTGATGGTGGATTGATGATTCTTGAATCTCTTTTTTTTTTTTAGCATTTTTGAGTGAGCACATATGTGCATTGGTTGCTAGATGGGGAAGAATCGGCTAGCAAGTTGTGTGCTAAGGCCGAATATAATTTTCGTAGGTTAATGAGTAATGCATGTGCTAAATTGATGGAAAGGGAGAGGATGCTTTACTAGTGTATAAATGATATAAAGATTTTAGAAATTAGTTTTGGTTAGGTGTATGTATGATTAGGTATATTCGTCCATATGAGTAAATATATATAGATGATGTTAAATTTGATTATAACGAAAATAAAATGATGTATGAAAGGCCAATGTAGGACTTGGTATGAGATTGAACCATAGGGTTTAAGGAACTATGGTATAGTTTGGTATGGATGGAGTACTTAACTTCATTTCATTGTTTCCTGTTGTGATAATTTTATTAATGGATGGTTGTGGAATGCTTATGGCTTACTGAGTTATATACTCATTCGGTGTTTGCTTGTCACCTATTCTAGGTTTCTTGGACTCGTCTCTTTTTGTGTGATCGTGCCGTCGTCGAAGTCATCACACTGGCTAGCAAGTTTTGGTACTTTCTTCTTAGTCGGCTTAGGAGAACATTTCGGCATGTATAGGCTATTATGTTGTGTTTGAACTTTGGTATGTAAACTTTTAGCCATGCGAAAATGGCATAAATGTTCGGTTGGGTTTGGTTTCATAACGTTAGGTCGTAAATCTTGATAATTCGACCTTTTTATGCCACATGTCATGGTTGATTATTTTGGTGTTAAAATTCATGATATGGCAATAGTGTAGTAGGGGGATGTTTGACAATGATTAGCCTTTGGCATGGCTAGTCATGATCATAATTTGTGATATGTATGACGAATTACTAGTTAGATCAAGGAGAAATCACGAAATGGGCATAGTTGCTTTCGTAACAGATGCTGGCAGCAGCAGTGACGTGAGATTGAAAAATCACTAAAAATAGTAGGAGTGGAATTAATTGATGAATAAATTATGTATTCGAAGCTCGATGAGCCTATTTTCATATAGAAGCAACGAAAAGATCATATGGACAGTATGTTAAGAGATATTCAGGTTCTCGTGATACAGGGCCAGAACGGTTTCTGGATTCCCTGTTCCGAATTTGGAAATTCATTATAAATTAACCAGAGACAATAAGGAGTCATACCATATATGGATAGATTCCTCTCTGAGTCTAGTTTCTATAGAAACAAACGGCATCAGTATTGAACCTCTGTGCAGGGAGATATCCAGGTTGTAATGCGCAAAGGTCAGTGTAGTCGATCCCTGTAACATGGGAGACTTTGACTAATAAACTGTACTAATTGGCCGGACCAAAAATTCTAGAAAAAAATATGTAGATGGGCATATGAGTCTAGTTTCAGGAAAAAATCACAAAACTGATTTTCGAGTTTTGAAACTCAAGATATGATTTTTAAAGCGACTAGTATGCAGATTGGCAGTGTCTGAGAAATATTTTTATAAAGGGTTTAAAGTCTGTTAACACCTCGTGTTCGACTCCGGTGTCGGTCTCGGGTTCGGGGTGTTACAGTCGGTCTAACTTCACCTATCCCTAACTTTCTAAATATTGACATAGGCATCAAGTTGATACTCGCACCCAAGTTACATAGTGCCTTACCATATAATGTTGCTCCAATGTTGCAAGGTATGATAAAACATCCAGGATCCTTCGACTTTGGGGGTAGTTTATTTTGAAGATATGCACTGCATTCCTTTGTCAAGGCTACCATCTCAAATTCTCCAAGTCTTCATTTTTAGACAGGATATCCTTTATGAATTTGATGTAGTTTGGCATTTGTTCAAGTGCTTCAAACAACGGGATGTTGATATGAAGTTGCTTGAGTACGTCTAGGAACTTCTTGAATTGAATGTCCTTATTTTGCTTCTATAGTATTTGAGGGTAGGGTGGTGGAGGTTTCTTTACTAGAACTGGTTGATTCATCTTTTGTGGTAATTCTATATCTAACGAAGTTGTTAGTTGATCAAAATTAGCTGGTTCTGAAGTTATCTTGTCAGATTTTATAGATTTTGGTTCTTGTGAAACTGGAATTTCAACACTTGGTTGAACTTCCTCTGAGTCTTAAGCATCGGATGGCTCCTTCTCAACTTCGACAGAATTGGGCTCTAAAGTCTTTTCACTCCTTAATGTCAACGCTTTACAATGCTCCTTTCCTAGGTTCCTCGAATTCTCCGTATCGCTAGGCAAATCACCTTGTGGTTGGTTCCTGAGTTTAGTAGCAAGTTGGCCCATTTGGTTTTCCTGATTTTTCAATATAGCTGCTTGGCTTTGAATTAAGGCATCATTCTTCACCATATATGCCTTTAACAAATTTTCTAAGCCATTCGGTGGTTCAGCTTAGGTTGGTTTTTGAAATTGTTAGGGAAAGCTAGGTGGCTGGGTCAATCTAGGTTGGGTGTATAGAAATTGGTTACTCCAGGAAAAATTCGGGTGGTTTCGTCAAGATGGGTTATAGAAATTGGATTGTAGTCCTCGCCTTCCTCGATTTTGGTTCTGGTTACCCATGTAATATACAGATTCTAGGTTCGATGGACATTCTTCAAACAAATGTCCTTCCCCACAATAGACACAGGCTATATTTTCAAATTGATTTGGTGGCTATGCTGTAAAACTATTAGACCCATTACTGGTAAGATTTTTTAACATTGAGGATATTGATGATACCTGAGTTGCGAGTGAAGTAAGAGCGTCTACTTCATGTGTTCCAACAACTCATCTTCCTGACGCTGCTTGATTGGTTAGCCATTGATAATTGTCGCTGGCAATCCACTCAATGTAACAGCTCAATTTTAGCGCTAGTTAGAATAGTGGTTTTGGGACCATGGATCTGACATAGAAAAATCCATTTTTATTATATTTTTGTGGTCTATAGTTTCACAGAATGATTTCATGAAAATTTCGTTCGAAAATTTTGACGTTTGGGCACTCAATTTAGTCAAAAGGACTAAATTGTAAAAAAATGCAAAAGTTGAGTTCTACTAGTTAAAAGTGTCTAATTGCTATGAGATTTTTAATTAGAGTTCCTTAGTAGGTAATTAGATCATTTTTTATGTTAGTGGACAAAAGTGGAAATGGTAAGATAAAATTTTAAAGTTTGGCAAAAAGGACATTTTGGTCATTTGGTAAATAAAAGAATAAAAGGGGAAAATAAAGCCAAAATTTGTCCATCTTCTCCAACCCTTGGCTGAAATTTTCAAGCTCTCCATAGCTAGGGTTTTTTCATCTTTCAAGCTTGATTGTAAGTACATCCTAGCCCCGTTTTTAATGCTCTTTACATTTTTGAAGTCCTCGAACCCGATTTACCTATTTCTAACATTATTTTGAAGAAGGGTTCATGTTTAAAAATTTAACCATGTGTGATATTCATGTATTTTGATATTGGATGGAAGGTATTGTATGTTTAAGATGTGATAAACAACTTTTACTAGGTGGATTTTAGTGAAAATGTGTAAAAAGGACTTTTTTGTAAAAGTTGTAAAAATGGGTAGTAGAAATGTGATTTGATGAAAAATGTGGACTGTTATGAGCATGATTTAGGTTCAGTTAGGCTTGGGTAGCAAAGGAAACTGATACATTTCATTTTACGAGCCTAAGGACTAATATGTAAATATGTCAAAGTCTAAGGCAAAAATGTAATTTTTGGAATAAGTTAATTTTTGGACAAGATTGAGTAATGTGATAATTAAATAAGTTAAATTTGCTGTTATAGATCAAGAAAAACAAAGTTCGAACCTTGATCGGGGGAAAAACAAGGTTATTGACGATTAGGTCTTTTTCCTACCATTTTGTACCGAGGTAAGTTTGTGTGTAAATAATATAATGTTATATTATGTATTTAATTCTTAATATTGCATAAATTGTACGATTGTTTCTATGGAAATATTCAAAGAAGTTTCGACAATGAGAAAAATCCCAATTGAACCTTAGGAATAGTTTAGGATACAAGTGACATGTCACTAGGAAACTTGAGTTATGTGATTTATGTGAATCCGGGTGTTGGTCATGTACGTCCTATCGGTGGCTGGGTAGTCCGGCATGTGTTGCGGATACCTGAAAGCTTGTGTGAGTAGCCCGTGTAGCTACATCTTGCCTGACAGCTTGTGTGAGCAGGTAGCTCATGTGTGAGCCCTATGTATTATGAGATATGAGGTAGCATTGGCTACATATGTGGCACTAATGTGCAAGACTTTTCGTGTATCCGATGATATTCCAAGCGTTCAATGGGTAATCTGAATAGTATGTCAAAGACGATGAAGTGTGCAACTATGTTATGAGTTGGTACAGGTATGTATGTAACACTCATGAGTATGGACTTTAGTATGAGATGAACTCCTGGTAAGAATGCTAATAAGTTAAACCTAAGATACTTGATGATAATTATGCTAATTTATGTTGAGTAGTTATATGATTAATGTATGATTTCTGTTGATTATTATTTGCATGCAAACTTCTAAGCTTTAAAAGCTTACTCCCCTTTTCTTTCCATTCCTTATAGTGTTACCAAGCTAGCTCGGAGATCAAAGAACGTCAGAGCTCGGTTCATATTATCAAACGATTGTTTTGGGTATACTTGATTTCAATATTTTGAGTATGGCATGTATAGGGACTTGGTCATTTTGTTACATGTCATATTGGTTTAGCCAAATGTGTTGGCATTGTAATGGTTAATGATTCATTTTGTTCATGGCCATTGGTAGTTGGCTAATATTATTCTTATTGGTCATTGGTATATTTATGTGATGATGCTTATCATGAAGATGAATTTAGCATGAATGGAAAAGAAAGTATGTGATGTTTATGCATGATAGATGTTAGTATATGCAAATAGTGTATTGATATTTTGTTTATGTAACACCCCTAACCCGTATCCGTTGTCGAAATAGGGCTACGAGGTATTACCGATCAATTATAGCATACAGCATACATTTCTCATACAAGAAACCATTATCACATAAGCATTAATCAAACATAATCACAACGTCCCTTATAAGGCTCTACGAGACCTTAAATCATGCTTGGAAGAGGTTCTGGACTAAATCGATAACATTTGAAAAATTTGGGAAACTTAGAAAATTTTCATGCATATAAGGATCACGTGCCCATGTGAACAGGTCGTGTGCGTCATACGGTCACCATACACGCCTGTGTCACAAGCCATGTGGAAACATGGCATATATACTGACTTGCATCACATGGCCAGAGACATGCCCGTGTGCCATAGCCGTGTGAAATCTGGAGGGTATACTGACTTGGATCACACGGTCGGCCACACGCCCATGTGCCAGCTCGTGTGTCACACACACAGCCATTAGACAAGCCTATGTTTCTAAGCCATTAGCTATCTGACTTGTTTAACTAAGTTATAGCATGCACACGATCGAATCACACGCCCCGTGTGCTCAACCGTGTGGGGTGAAATTAGGCTTAGTTTAAGCCACATTTCTCACCATCCTCAAGAAAACCTAAACCACATCTTTTTGTACATTTTAATATATTCAAAAGCAACCAAAACATGCTATTTCATACACATATCATGCCGTTTATAAATCATCCATTTCACTACTCAAATCATAATCTAAAACATATCATATTAATATGTCATAACCAACATTTTTCACCTAACTTCCAAATGCATAATCTTACCATCTTATCATCTATTTCATACTTTAAAACATACTATTTCATCATCAATAAGTCAATCCATAACATGCCATTTTCCAAACAATAATACACCAATTGACAACTAGCTAATCGAGCAAACATATAACCATCACAACAATAGTACAAAACATGCCAAAATACAAGGCCATTTATATACATCTTATCTCACTTATCAAACTCATGAATTAAGCCAACTTAAATGGCCAAATACACACCAATATGTACAACATTTACTAGCCAACTCTCATGGCTAAAATCACAACTTGAAATATATTATCTTAATACTAGCCTATACATGCCATATACCATATTTATAAGCATCAAAAGTACCAACAAGTTGATCGATAGTGTGACGATGTTCCTGAAGATCCCTGAATCCGAGCTAGCTTCAATTATTTATAAAACAGGGAAAGAACACACAAAGTAAGCTTTAAAAGTTTAGTAAGCCATATACAAAAAATTACCACATGAATCAACATTAGTTCCATCAATAGGCAAACTATTAGTAAGCACTTATAAGTTTACAAACTTTTCTCATTGTATACATATTCAATATCATAACTGAATTCATCAAATGCTTTCCTTTTCAATACTCGTATGAATCTCGTACGTACCTGAATCACTTAACTCATTCACACATTCTTCTCGACTTGACTTTGCCCGTTGAGCCTTTTGGAATCGTTAAGGATACTCAGAAATCACATATATCTCATACAATGCCATATCCCAAATATTGTCTTACATGTTATCACATATCGATGCCAACAACCCATCTATGGTCTTACACGAAATCAAATAGCGATGCCAATGTCCCAGACATGGTTTTACACATAATCTCATAATGATGCCAACGTCCCAGACATGGTCTTACACGTAATCACATTTCATTAATCCTAAGGTCATGACATTCGTATCCTATACTATTCCTAAGGTTCGTACGAGACTTTCAGATATTGTAACCCTGTCGATTCTTGCTCGTATTTGATCATTCAACATTCATAGCAATTCAATGACAATTAAACACATATAATTCAATTTAAAGACATTTATTTGTATATGAATTTACCTTATATATACAATGAACGAATCGGATCGACTACTCAACAACTTTCCATTTCCCCCGATCTAAATCTGATTTCTTTCTTTTGATCTATATGAATTCAAATTTAACTAATTTAACCATCTTTTCACTCAATTTCATCCAAAACACACAAATGAGGCATTTTACCATTAACCCCTATAATTTCACATTTTCTCAATTTAGTTCTTATTTCATAGAAACACAAATTACACAATTTCTTTCCAAATTCATGAGTGCTAAATTTCTATAGAGTCCTTAGCAGCCCTAAACTTCTATTTATTTCACACTTTAACCCCTCAATTTACAAAACTCACAATTTAATCCCTAACTTGTATTTTCTTCAAAAATTACTTTACAAAACATTAAAATCTATCATTTTTCATTATCAACTATCACAAAACTCATGGATTCAACAATTGCATTTTACAAACTCACCAACAAACTAAAAAATTAGGGCATAGGCTAGCTAGTACTCAAAGCAATGATCACAAAAACGTAAAAATCATCAAAAATCGAGCTCAAAACATACCTTAATCAAGCTTTAAAGGTGCCGAATATCACAAGCCGTAAATGTTTTCTTTTCTCTTTTATTTTTGGTTCAAAGATGATGAATAAACCAAAATCTTTTATTTTGGTTTTATTTATTATGCCTTAAAAACCAATTTACAAAATTAACCTTGTTATAAACCATTTAATATCATCCATTTAATGCCCATTTATGTTAAATTCCACTATCAATGGTCTAATATCATCATAAGGAACTTTCGTTTAATAAATCATAGCAATTAAACACATTTAACATGTAGAATGCCACTTTTGCATTTTACGCGATTTAGTCCTTTTATCAAATTCAGCATTCAAACGCTAAAATTATTTCATGAAACTTTCACACATATATAATCACATGCTATAAACACCAAAATAATTTTAAAATAATTTTTTCGACATCAAATTTGTAATTCCAAAACCACTGTTTTAATTTAACTAAAATCGGGCTGTTACAACTCTCCCCTTTAAGGATTTTCGTCCCCGAAAATCTTACCAATGAATAGGTTCGGGTACTGCCATTTCATAATATCTTTGGGTTCCCACATAGCTTCTTCAACCCCGTGCTGATGCCAGAAGACTTTCACTAACTCGATTTTCTTATTTCTCAGCTCTTTGATCTCACGAGCTAGAATTTGAATCGGTTCTTCACTATACGACAAATCTGAATGAATCAGATCGGATTGGTATCGTCAAAAAATTGATACGTGTAACACATTATGTATTTTCTCTATCTCAGACGGTAAAGATAGCCGATAAGCAACTAGTCGAACTCACTCGATAATCTTATACAGTTCGATGAATCGTGGACTCAATTTCCCTTTTCGACCAAATTGCAATATCTTTTACCATGGCGACACTTTCAGAAACACTTTATCCCCGATCTAAAATTCAATATCTTTTCGTTTCAAGTCTGTATAAGATTTCTGTCGATCCGATGCTACTTTCAGACTATCGCGAATTATTTTTACTTTTTCTTCTATTTCTCTGACCAGATCAACCCAGTGTATCCTATTCTCTCTTAGCTCAATCCAGTACAACGGTGTTCGACATTTACATCTGTATAGAGTCTCGTACGATGCCTTTTTAATACTAGGCTGAAAGCTATTATTGTAAGCAAACTCAATTAGTGGTAGATATTTCTCCCAGCTACCTTTAAACTCAAGAATGGAATAACGCAACATATCCTCAAGTATTTGAATAACTCATTCGGGTTCACCATCTGTTTGTGGGTGAAACGCAGTGCTAAAATGCAGCTTTGTACTTAAAGCTGCTTAAAGTTTCTTCCAAAATCGTGAAGTGAACCTCGGATCTCTATCTGAAACAATAGATATCGGCATTCCGTGCAATTGAACAATTTCTAAGATATACAACTCAACTAATTTATCGAGTGAGAAATCTGTACGTACCGGGATGAAATGAGCTAATTTTGTCAATCTGTCAACAACAACCCAGATTGCATCTTTCTTTCTCGGGGTTAAAGGAAAATCCAAAAAAAAATTCATTGTTACTCTATCCCACTTCCACTCAGGAATCATAATAGACTATAATAAACCTAACGACACTTGATGCTCAGCTTTGACTTGCTGACAAATCAAACATTTTGAAACAAATTCTGATATATCTCGTTTCATGCCATGCCACCAATAAAACTGTTTTAAATCATTATACATTTTTGTGCTTCTCAAGTGTACTGATAAACAAATACTATGTGTTTTGTTCCAAATCATCTGAATCAACTCAGAATTTTGCGGAACACATATTTGGTCTCTAAATCTCAAACAATCATCAGAATCAACTTGAAACTCTGAATTAGAATTTGACTCACACTGAACCCATTTTGCTTATAGTTCATTATCAAACTTTTGAGCCTCATAAATCTATTGTATAAACAATGGTCTCGTTTTCAACTCGGCTACTAATAAACCATCATCAGACAAAGCCAAATGTGTGTTCAAAGCACGTAAAGCAAATAAAGACTTTCGGCTTAACGCATCAGCAACTACATTTTCTTTCCCAGGATGATATTCAATTATCAATTCATAGTCTTTTAGAATTTCTAACCATCTCTGCTGTCGCAAGTTCAAATCTCTCTAAGTCATCAGATATTTCAAGCTTTTGTGATCGGTATAAATATGGAATTTCTCACCAAACAAGTAATGGCGCCAAATTTTCAACGCAAACACTATCGCGGCCAATTTTAGACCGTGTATCGAATAATTCTTTTTGTGTGACTTCAACTATCTTGAGGCATAAGCTGTAATGCCCCTTACCCGTACCTGACGTCGGTACAGGGTTCAAGGCGTTACTGAACTTAAACATAAACATTCATACAAAATCGGGCCATAAAATTTGGTCCAAATCAAATTCATCCAATCACATACCTATCATCCCTTATACGGGCCCACGAGGCCTAAAACATACATTGAGAGTGGTTCAGGACTAAACCAAAAACTTTTGGAACTTTTACTACACTTAGAAAATTTTCATACTTTGCAGAGTCACTCTGTAACACTTCTAACCCGTATCCGTCACCGGACTAGGGTTAAAGGTGTTATTGGACAATCGAAAACATTTTACAAACAATTCACATATATTATCCACCATCATCATCAAACATGATCATAATGTCCCTTATATAGGTCATCGAGACATTAAACATGCAATAGAAATGGGTTGGGACTAAACTGAGCACATAAAATTTTTTTCAAAACTAAAACATTTTTCAAAGTTATACAGGTCACACGCCCGTGTGAATAGGCCGTGTGCCTCACACAGCTTTAGACACGTCTATGTGTCTAGGCCGTGTCAAAATAGGGCATACGTACTGACTTGTCTACACGGCCACAAGACACGCCCGTGTTCCAGGCCGTGTGAAAATTAAGGAGGCTATTGACTTGGATCACATGGCCAGTCACACGTGTGACAGCCCTAAATTGACCCTAGTCGGAAAGTGGTTTCGGGACCACAAGACCGAGTCATAAAAATAATTAACCATTATATTTGATGCTTATTATATGTATATAGGCATGTGTGAAAATTTCATGTTTGAATTTTGTTAATTGTAAGTGAATTTTGCTAAATAGGACTTGTGTGAGAAAATTTAGAAATGTGCTAGGCAAATGTTAAAGTGGCCTATTGATGCATGCTAGAAAATGTTGTCCTTGCATGTCAAAATACCCAAAACTTGGGATGGTGGCCGGCCATGCTATGGGTAAAAAGGTATTATAAACATGTTATGTTAGTGTTTCATGGGAGGAATGATAAAATAAGGAGCATGGTAATAAAATAATGAATAGGAAAATGATGAAGAAAAAGTTCTCATGTTGTTCAACTTGGCCGAATAGAAGAAAGAAAAAGAAGGGAAAGAGCTTGGAGAAAATCGGCTATGGTGGTTCACTAGACTAAGGTATGTTGATGTTGTTCCATGAGATTCATGCATGTTTTTAGTTGTTAGCTTGAGTTCTACCTAGCCCATGGTTTAAATCTTTGCTATGAGATGGAGATGATATTCGGCCATGGGTATTGTCTTCTTGGTTGGTGTTTGATGTTGTGGTGATGAGGCATGAAGATGAGTTAAGTTTCGGCTAAGGTGGACTTGTGTTGATGTCATTTGCATGCTAAGTGTGAAGCTTTGTAATGATACATGTGATGGTGATTGATGACTCTTGGATTTTCTTTTAGCATTTTTGAGTTAGACATTAAGTTCTTTGTTTAACCCATGACCAAAATTGAAATGGTATGGTGTCTTGATGCATTCGGCCATGGTAAGAAGTAGATGAGAATTGGTAGTAAGGTGAAGTGCAAATGTTAGTACTTGATTACTAGTGTATATATGTGTATTAGCCGAGTTTTGAACTTGAAACAAAATGGTATGTAGTCAATACAAGTAACCATATTTGTAGGAAGTATTAAGCATATAATTGGCCTCAACATAGACATGCATATTCGGCCACATGAGGTAGATTGGTGTTGCATGTATTCGGTTAGAGGCAAGCATATTGATGCTTTTATCTTGGCTTAGATAATCGGCTAAAAGAGAGTGTGGGCTAATATGTTGAGTTGATTCATGATTTCATATATATGTGACTCTAATGTCTAATGTATATATGGGTTAAGTACCTTGAGTTTCTCTTTTTGATGTTCAAATGATTAAATCAATTTATTTGTTAAATTAAGCTCAAGAGCAAAGGGGAACTAAATCCGATAAAGGGAAGGAAAAAAGTGATCGAATAGCCATCGAAATCGTTCGACAACATCCGAGGTAAGTTTTCGAGTAATGAAACTTAGTTTACGATTTGATTAAGTCATGACGTATAATCATAACAAATATACGGTGATATAATGATTCTACTTGAATTATATGTTGAGTTAATTAGTTTATACGTATGATGGGTAGCCGTATGTGCATAGAGATCATGTCATAAAGCAAACCAAATCATGCTGTTTATATGTGGCTATTGAGCCGAAAATGGGAATGCTTAATAATTGACTTGTGTTTGAATTCTAGTTATGAAAATGAAATAAAGATGTGTCATGATTTACTGATATGTGCATGAATATTCGGATGATAACGGGGCTAAGTCCCGAAGGCATTTGTGCTAGTGACTATTCCGGGCTAAGTCCCGAAGGCAATTGTGCGAGTTACTAATTCCGGGCTAAGTCCCGAAGGCATTTGTGTGAGTTACTAATTCCGGGCTAAGTCCCGAAGGCATTTGTGCGAGTTACTATGTCCGGGCTAAGTCCCGAAGGCATTTGTGCGAACTACTATATCCGGGCTAAGTCCCAAAGGCATTTGAGAAAGTAGCTATATCCGGTTAAATCCCGAAGGTACTTGGTTTGGGAATGAGCGATCTTGCTGTAATAATTTCAATTAATATGCTCGTAAAATCCCAACGATAAGGTATGTTTCGTATATGCATTGGATTAGTTGATTCCTTTTAAATAGTATTCGCTCAGTCGATTAATGAGCTTCCGGCTTTTGGTTAAGTTGATCTCTTATGTATGAGTATAAGGGTTGGTAATGTGAAGTAGGTATGATTTCGAGAATGTGTGTATATGAAATTATCCGTTTAGTCATATGAATGCTATACTTCAATTGTGCCTAATTTCATTGCTCAAAACTTACTAAGCATTAAATGCTTATTCCATTTCTTTGATTCTCTGTTTTATAGATTTTGGTTCGTCAGCTATCGGACTCGGGATTGTCAAAGTCGAAGTCGTCCACACTATCAAAGCCCTTTTGGTACTCTTTTAGTTGAACTCTGCTAATGGCATGTATAGGACTGCCCTTGTGTTATTAGTCAAGTACTTTGGTGTTGTATATATTTGGATAGCCATGCGAAAATGGCTTATATATTTTGAGCATAGTGTTATAATCATTTTGTATGTATATGGTTATTGAGAGGTGTGGATATGCTTGGCAATGATTGGCCATTGGAATGGTTAATCATGATCATATTTTGTGCTATATATGCTAAAGGGCTAGTTGAATCATGGAAACTATGAAATAGGTAAAGTCTACCTTAAAGGCAGATGCTGACAGCAGCAGTGATGTAAATTTGAAAAATCACTAAAAATAGTAGGAATGGAATTAAATAGTGAATAAATTATGTAATCTAACCTTGATGAATCTACTTTCATATGGAAGAAACGAAACTATCATATGAGTCGTATTTTAAGAGATATTTAAGTTTTCGTGTAACAGGGCCAGAGCGATTTCTGGATCCCCTGATCTGACTTTGGAAATTCACTATAAATTAACCAGAGATAATTAGAGGTCATGCTATATATGTATAGATTCCTTTTTGAGTCTAGTTTCGTTAGAAACAAACGAAATAAGTATTTAAGCCCTGTACAGGGAGATATATAAGTCGTAATGCATGAAGGTCAGAGCAGTCGAACCCTGAAACAGGGGAGACTTTAACTAATAAACTGTACTAATTGGCCCAATTAAAAATTCTAGAAAAAAATTTGTAGATGGATATATGAGTCTAGTTTCAGGTAAAATTTACGGAATCAGTTTTCAAGCTTCGGAACTTGAGATATGATTTTTAAAGTGACTGTGATGCAGTTAGCCAGCTTGTCTGGAAAAAAAACCAAAAAAAAATGAAATGAACTGTGTAAGTCTATGAAATAAGTCCGTAAATACCTCGTGTTCGACTCCGGCAACGGTCTTGGGTACGGGGTGTTACAACACGCCCGTGTTTCTAGCCCATGGTTGAAACTGACTTGGCCACAAGGCCTAGCACAAGCTTGTGGGTGTGAGCATGTGGTTTGCTCAGACTTATTTCGAAGTGGCCCTCGAGCAACACGGCTGAGACACACGCCTGTGTCTCTACCCGTGTAGGTAAAAATAGGCCATTTACAAGGCCTATTTGCCACCCATTAAGGGTCCTCATACAATTATCAAATAGACACCAAATGTATATCAAACTACAACCATTTCAAGTCTCAAATCATCCATTATTCATACTATGATATCAATCAATCTCATCTTCACCTAACATATCAATTCATGTCATTCCATAAACTAAAAACATATCAAAACATATGGTTTATGACCTCTTTTCAATTCATTCATTCTCATATCAAAGTCTTACCAAATCAACAAATAATCACACACCAAAACTTACCAAACTTACCAAACTTACCATTTCTCTTAGCTATTCAATAACACATGAAGCTTACCACAATTGCATCACATATCATATACCAAATTCAAACCATAAGTTCAAACATAATTTAGCCATATCTCATGGCATGATATACACATTATAAAACATACCTCAAAGTACTTCTAGCCTATACATGCCATACTTTAATATATACATTTTCAAAAGGTACCAAATTAAAGTTTGATAGTGTGGTGACGATCTTTAATGATCCTCAAGCTCTAGATAGCTACGATATCTATAAAACAATACAAACACATACAAAGTAAGCTTTCAAAAGCTTAGTAAGCCATATACAAATAAACTTATCATTTAAATCATATAATCATCATCAATTTGCATATAATTCATAGCCAAATACTATCACAAACCTCAATGTTCATATACATTTCATATATTCCAAAATTCTTTACCATATATAGCATATTTTCTCATGCTTTTATCACATATCATCAATTGATCACTAAAGTACATATACTTACCTTTTTACATCACATATGATACTCATTCCAAACTACCTAAATCTGATACATGTTCACATCATAATTCATTTTCTTGGAATGCCCGTTGAACTATTTAGAATCATAAGGATACACGGATAGCTCGGAATACTCGTACAATGGCGACGTCTCAGACATGGTCTTACATGTAATTAAATATTGATGCCACTGACCCAGACAGGGTCTTACACGAAATCAAATACGATGTCAACATCCCAGACATGGTCTTACACATAAATCATAAGTCGATGCCAACGTCCCCGACGTGGTCTTACACGATAACCCATATCGGATCTATGTCATTACATATTTATCCTAACTATTCCTAAGGTTCGTACGGGGCTTTTCAGACGTCCAAATTTTGTCGATACTTTCTCGGATATCTCATATTTATCTCTCATATTATCATTCATCACAATACAATGACATATATACATGAATAAATCAATTCAAACACATTTATTTGTATATCGACTTACCTCGTACGAATTTGAATAGACGAAATCGACTACTCGACGACTTTCGACTTTTCCCTATCTAATTCTGTTTTCTTTCATTCTTGATCTATAGAAATCCAAATTTAACTCTTTTATTCACCAAATCATTCAAATCAATCCACAAACACACATTTAGGGCATTTTACAAATTAGCCTTCATAATTTCACATTTTTGCACTTTAGTCCCTAATCTCAAAATATACAAAATTTCCAAATACTCATGTTAGGTCGAATGTTCATATCACTCATACAAATCCACACATTTCATTTATTTCACATTTTAGTCCTTCAATTTACAAATTTCACAATTTAGCCCAAATTACTCAAATTCATAAAAAGTCAAAGACAGAATATACTAACCCAACACATATCTTTAATATACTATCCTCAAACTTCATAAAGCTCATAGTTTCATCAATGACATAACTCAAAATCATCAACAAAATCAAAAATTGAGACATGGGCTTGATAGTATACAAAGCAACGATTACAAAAATGTAGAAATTATCAAAAACCGAACAAAATCTATACCTTAATCACCAATCAAAGTGCCAAAACCCTAATTTGTGTTTTCTCTCTTATTTTCTTTGACATATTCGGCCATATGATGAAAGAATGAAACAAATAACATGTTTTGTTTAATTAATATTAACATAATATACATTTTACCATAATAACCTTATTATACAAATTAAAATTCCACTAACCTTTGGCATATATGTCCATTCCAACTTTCAATGGTCAAATATCAACAAAAGGACCTCACATTTAAAAGACACATCAAATAGGCACTTTAACAAACAACAGGCAACTTTTTTATTTTACGCAATTAAGTCCTTTTAACAAATTGAGCACACAAACGATGAAATTTTCGTACGAAATTTTCACACATACTAATTCACATATAATAAACACGAAAAATAATATGAAAATATTTTTTGACTCGGATTTGTGGTTCCAAAACCACTATTTCGACTAGGGTCTGAACCGGATTGTTACACACACACCTATATGGCTTGGGACACGCCCGTGTCCTTAGCCCGTGTAACTCTTTGTTTATGACATCATGCACAATTTGGGGTCACACGGCTAAGTCACACGTCCGTGTCTCGGGGTCGTGTCTTTCACACAGCTGAGGCAGACAGCCGTGTCTTTGCCCATGTGGCCAAGAAAATGGCTATTTACCAAGCCATTTGCCACCCTCATTTGCACACTCACTTACACACTTTCAATGGAACTTAACATGGTATAATTAAGCTACCAACACAACTATAATCAAGGCTTAAACATATCAAAACAACTATTTACTGTTCATAACAAAATTGTCCACTTGAGTCATAGTCACTAAATTATTTATATCTTGAGCTACAGAACTCTAAATTAAGATCCACTTGATTTTTCTGAAACTAGACTCAAATATTTCCTACATAAAATTTTTAGAATTTATGGTTTAGCCAATAATTATAGTTAATTCTTCAAATTCTTCCCTATTATGCTATTTGACAATTTCGACCTTCCTTCACTAAAGATTAATTATCTTTTAGTACGGGATTCGGATGATGTTCCCGTTTGTTTGTCTTAAAATTAGACTCATTAAGAAATTAAACATATAAATTTAACCCTTTAAGTATTTTTATATAGTTTTTAATGATTTTCCAAAGTTAGAACAGGGGAACTCGAAATCATTCTGACCTTTTCTCACAAAAATTCAAATATCTCATAAAATGAAATTCTTTACACCGTTTCTTCCATGTAAAACTAGACTTAATAAGCTCTGATTTCATATTTTACTCAACCTCTAATTTGATTTCCACAATTTTTGGCGATTTTTTTCAAAGTTATACTACTACTGCTGTCGAAAACTATTTTAATGTTAATTTTACTCTTTCATGATTCCCTTGTACTAACTTTCATTAACATACCATTATAAACCACATCACACAATGACATTGGCATAGGCATATGAGTAATTAATATGCTTGCAACCCATTAGCTAATATAAGCCAATTTATATGGCTACATACCAAATCAAATCCTTATTCATTACAAGCCAACACATTTGGCCATATCATAATGACACATACACAAAATGACTAAGTCCCTATACATGCCATAGACTCAAAGGTTTGCGTTCATCTACCCAACATGATAGCTTGATAGTGTGATAGAATCTCCGACGATCTCCAACCCTAGCTAGCTAAATAAACTTATGAGATGTGGGAAAGAAAAGGGGGTAAGTTATATAGCTTAGTAAGTCCGTATGAAAATTATAAGCAAATCATTTACATGCATTTACCAATTTTATCGATATGTTCTCATCGTTACACATTAATCAATTGCAATACCCATATTTTAATCTATAAACATAAATTTATCCTGTCTTTACATTAGTCAAGAAAACATAAACTCTCATAATAAAACACTTCAACATTTGACAAATCATTTCAACATTCATAATAAAAGTGTGTATTAATTATGTATATTCATATTTCCCAATTCATATAGCTTAACATCCTTCAATGGTCCAAAACTCTTAGCTATCCATACTTTCATATCCATTTTTATTAGGCTTTTATGTCTGTATTTCTCTCCATTCATTATTCATTGAATCACAACATTAAAAGAATAAGCACATTGTGTCTCAATTCAATTTGGCCTAAAAGCCTTACACATGATTCTCAATCAAATTCACCATATATTTTTACGTCATAAATATAACTCTATAATCACAAGTTCATCATAGAAAATCATTCTCATAGACATAACTTATTCATTTGCATTTTTACCATATACCAAGCTTAATGCTCATGCGTTTTGAGTATGTACTTGTATTATCTCATAACATAACCATATACTTATTCTTCTCATTGACTTACCCCTCGAGTTTTCTGTTAAGTTACTCGATAATTTACCCGTTGAACACTTGGAATACCATCGGATACATCGGAATCTCGCACCTAAGTGCCCCATATGTAGTCAATACTACCTCATATCACATATCACATGTTGCTCGCTTTCGAGCTACTCACAGGTCTACTCACACAAGCTGTTAGATAGGATGTAGCTACTTGGGCTACTCACACAAGCTGTCAGGTATTTGCAACACATGTCGGACTACCCAGCCACCAGTAGAACATACAAGACCAGTACCCGGAACTCTAAAACATGTGTCACATATATCATGAACTCAGACTACAACTCATGAGCTCAGATCAAATAGTTCCTAGTGACATGTCACTTATATCCTAAACTATCCCTAAGGTTTAGACACGGTTTCCTTAATTACACGTCTTCATTGAACTTGTCCAGAGGACCAATCATATAACTCATGATAATGATTAATCGCATAATTTTTCATAATGATAATAATAAAGATAATCACATTTAAACATAAAATTACAGGTCATCACAATGTCATCAAGTATCATAGGCATATTTTAGATCATATCATTGCATAGTGTATCATAAAATCTCATGGTCATTTCTGTAATACCGTACTCTATAGCATTTGCATTTCATTTTAATAATAAGACATTTATCACAATTATATCAATTAAACATTTATACATTTATAATTAAATATTTATTAAACATACTAGCTTACCTCGATACCAAAAATGGTGAAAAAGACCTAACCGTCAAATACGCATATTCTCCTGTTCTAGGTCCAAACCTCGTTTTCTTTGATCTAAAATCTCACATTTATCTTATTTATTAGTCACTTATTCATTGTGACCCAAAAATCATATTATGGCAAAATTACATTTTTGCCCCTAAACATTGTCATATTTCATTTTTGCCCTTAAGCTCGCAAAATGAAATTTATGCAATTTCTTTGTACTTTAAGCCTAGCCGAATCATTTTAATAACTATAACAGCCCACAATTTCCACTAGAACACACGTTTACTACATATTTTCTAACTTTTACAATTTAGTCCTTTTAAGCATTTTCACCGAAAATTACATAGCAAAAGTTGTTTCTCCAACAATAAACATGCATAATCTACCATTAAAAATCAAAATGCAAAAGTTTATAACATGGTTCAAACCCTATACCTTCACCATAACTCAAATAAATGGTAGAAATAGGTAGATCTTTTTAAGAGGATATCAGAAACGTAAAAATCATTAAAAACGGGGCAAGAACAGACTTACAATCGAGCTTGGAAGCTTGGAAAATCCTAGCCATGGTTTCTTCATGTAAAATTCAGCCAAGGAAGAAGATGGAAAAGAAAGTTTGGCTTTTATTTTGATATTAATTCATTTTAATTACTAAATGACCAAAATGCCCCTAACTTAAAAATATTCTATTTCACCTATTTCATGTCCATTTTTTTCCAAAAAAATTAACCAATGGCCTAATTACCATTAAGGACCTCCAATTTAAAATTTCATAACAATTTTACACCTCTAACATGTAGAACTCAAGTTTTGTACTTTTTTACAATTTAGTCCTTTTGACTAAATTGAGTGCCCGGACGTCAAAATTTTCAAACGAAATTTTCATAAAATCATTTTGTGAAATTGTAGACCACAAAAATATAATAAAAGTAAATTTTCATACTTCAAATTTGTGGTCTCGAAACCACTGTTCCGACTAGGCCCAAAATCGAGCTATTACATAAGCTACAACTTTGCCTTCCTAAACCAGAACACAACCCAGACCATTTAACGATGCATCACTAAAAATTACAAATTCTTTACCTGACTCAGGTTGAACTAACACTAGGGCCTCTGTCAATAATGTTTTCAACTGCTCGAAGCTTTTCTGACATTTATCAAACCACTCGAACTTAACATCTTTTTGAAACAATTTTGTCATCGGAGTCTCAATCATCAAAAACCCTTTCACAAATCGTCTATAATAGCTGGGGAGTCTTAGGAACCTACGGACTTCAGATACATTTCTCGGAGGCTTCCAATCCATTATTGCAGAAATCTTGCTCGGATTAACTTGAATACTTGATGCTGACCCAATATGCCCCAAAAAACCAATCTCGTGCAACCAGAATTCACATTTGCTAAACTTTGCAAACAACTATTTATCTTTCAAAGTTTGTAACACGATTCTCAAATGTTCGGCATGTTCAGATTCGTCATGTGAGTAAATTAAAATGTCATTAATGAATACAACGATAAATCGATCTAGGTACGGTCTGACAATCTGGTTCATTAAGTCCATAAAAACAGCAGCTGCTTTTGTTAATCCGAAAGGCATAACCAAAAATTCATAATGTCTATACCTTGTTCTAAATGTAGTTTTTGGCACATCGGAGTCTTTAACTCGTAACTGGTAATAACCCGATTTCAAATCGATTTTTGAAAACACTATTGTTCATTTTAACTTATCGAACAAATCATCAATTCGCGCTAGAGAGTATTTGTTCTTTATAGTCACTTTATTCAGCTATCTGTAGTCCATGCACATTCTCATCGTGCCCTCTTTTATTTACACAAACAACACTAGTGCACCCCAGGGAGAGAAACTCAGTTTAACAAAACCTCTATCAGTCAATACTTGCAATTGATATTTCAATTCTTTTAACTCTGTCGGTGCCATTTTGTACAGAGCTATCGATATCCGTGTAATTCCCAGTGTTAACTCAATGCCAAACTCAACCTCTTGGATCGGTGGTAAACCCGGTAACTCTTTAGGATACACATCTGGATAGTCACTGATTCAAGCTTATTTTCAGTCACTTTCGTATCAAGCACATAAGCAAAATATGCTTTGTAACCATTCCTCATATATTTTTTAGCTAACATCGATGAAATCACTGCTGGTAAACCATTCAAATCATCTGACTTAATGCAGATAATCTCATTATTCTGACATCTCATATCAATCATCTTTCTTTTACAGTTTATTGTAGCATCATGTAGCATTAGCCAATCCATACCCAGAATTATATCAAATTCATCAAATGGCAACAAAATTAGATCAGCCAAAAAATAGAAATCCCGAATCATCAATGGACAGTTCTTACACACTTTATCAACCAAGACACACTTGCCTAAGGGATTCTGTAATAGCCCAAAATTGGGTCTAGTTGGAACAGAGGTTTTGAGACCATTAATCCGAGATAGAAATAATTATTTTATGATTATTTTGAGGTCTATGATGTGATTGCCTGATTGTGTGAAAATTTCGTGAAGAAATTCTATGCATAAAGTGCTCAATTTGAAGTTAGGGACTAAATTGAATAAGTTGCAAAACTTGCATTCTAGAAGTTTCTAGTATGAAATTTCTTTGAAATATTAATTAGGAGGTCTTAAATAGCAATTTGACCAATTTCTAAGTGATGGAAAAAAATTGGACATGGATGGAATTTTTGAAAGTTTAGTAAGGAAGGGCATTTTGGTCATTTGGTAATTAAAAGAAATAAAAAGGGAAAATAAAGCCAAAATTGACTCATCTTTTTCATGGAGGCCGAAATTAGCATGGGGGAATCCATGGCTAGGGTTTTTAAGCTTTCCAAGCATAATAGTAAGTCCATTCTAGCCCCGTTTTTCAAGTTCTTTACATTTTTGGAATCCCGGTAATTTGATTAAGCTTATTCTAGCAATAATTTAAGCTAGGGTTCATATTTGGAAAAATACCCATAGGTGAAATGTGTTTATTTTTCTATTTTATGATAAAATATAAGGTTTTAAATTATGTTAGACAACTTGTGCTACTCGGTTTTGAGTTGAAAACGAGTAAAAGTGCTTAATTGGTAAAAATACCTAATAGTCATAAGTATATGTTAGAGTGAGAATTTGATGTTTCCATAGAAAGGAAAAATGATCAGCATGTCATAAAACATAAGAATAAGGGATGAAGTTTAATTCCCGAGCCTAGGGGCAAAAGTGTAAATATGCAAAAGTTTAGGGGAAAAATTGTAATTTTGCAAAAGTTTGAGTTAAGGACTGTTTTGAAATATGAATGAAATTTTATGGCCTGTATTTTAGTTTAATGTTTGTATGTTTGTCCGCTAATGCCTCGTACCTTATCCCGGCCTCTGGTACAGGTAAGGGGTGTTACAGGTTCAATACTCTAATCACAAATTCAGTAGACTCTACAGGAAAAGTCTTACTGGACACCAAATTCACACATACATATGAATGGGTTGATCCTGGATCTATCACTGCAATAACTTTAGTATCATAAAGAGTGAAAGTATTTGTAATAACATCTGGAGATGAATCTTCTTCGCGAGCATGAATAGCGTAGGCTTGTGCAGGTGCTCTAGCTTTAGACCTCCTAGTAGAGTCTTTTCTCATTCTCTGACTGCCACTCACATTACCAACATTTCTGGGTGGTCTCCCTCTAACTACAGTGTTACTTGGCCTCGTGTTTTGTATTGTATCTTGTTCAGCTAGCTCAGGACAGTTACGAATGAAATGATGTAATGATCCACATTTAGAACAAGCCTAGTCATTCAATCTACAATCACCGATATGCCATTTTCCACAATGTCTACACTCGGGTCAGTTTTGTCTCACACTGCCAACACCAGTAATAGATGTAGCTTGAGCTTTATAACTCACAGTTTGCTTTTCACGATCCCTACTTGAATATCTCATCAATGCATTGGAACGATTGAATGAGTCTCAGAATTTCTTTGATGAAGATTGATACGGCATACTCATTAATCTTTTTCTTGAGTCTTTAGCTTCTAAGCTTGCCTTTCTCTTTTCTTTACTGAGATCTTAGGCTTTACAAGCCCTCTCAACTAGAATGAAAAATCCTTTAAACTCTAGAATTTTGACTAGTAATTTTATATCTTCATTCAATCCATCTACAAATCGATTGTGTAACAGCCCAATTTAGACCCTAATCGGAATGGTGGTTTTGGGGCCACGAATCTGAGTTAGAAAAATATTTAAAAATAATTTTCTGTGCTTATTATGTGTGAATTTATATCTGTAAAATTTCTGTGGTTTGATTTTTCCGTTTGAGTGTCTGATTAAATAAAAATTTGGTGGTTATTTTTAAAAGGGGTCGAATTGAACTTGTCTTATTAATATGAAGCATTTAAAATGTAATTAGGCAATTGAATTTATAAGCAGACGATTTTGGGCATGTTATATATGGTTTTCTAATTAAGTTTAAAAGGTTAAATTTGTAAAATAATTAATAACATATATATGACATAATATATCATAATTAAAAACAATGTTCATTATTTCTTCTCATGACTGAATAACATAATAAGAAAGAAAAGAAAAAGAAAGCTAGGGTTCGGCCCTGTTCAAGCTCAATCAAGGTATGTAACTAGCTCGGTTTTTGATAATTTTTATGTTTTTGAGATCGTTGCTAAGTTATCTACAAGACCTATGCTTGAATTTTTTATTTTGGTGAATATTTTGAGTTATGCCATTGTCAAAAGCTTGTGACTTTTGTTGTTTGATGGTAGAAAATAAAAGATATGTTTTGGGTTAACATGTTTTGTATTGAAGTTTTTGATGATTTTGAGTAATTAGGACTAAATTGGAAAAATAATAAATTAAGGGACTAAAATGTGAAATAAATGAAACAAATGAACTTATATGAACACTAGGAACATTCGACCTAACATTTGTATATTGAAATTTTGCATATTTTGTGTTTTGTATAATTGGGGCTAAATTGTGAAAAATGTAAAATGTCAGGGGAAAGTGTAATTTTCCCATTTATGTGTTTTTGGATGAATTTGATTGAATATTTGATTAAATAAGTTTAATTTATATTAATTTAGATCAAGAAAAGTGAAAATCAGATTTGGATCGGGGAAAAGCTAAAGTTGTCGACTAGTCGTCCTGTTCCGTTTTTCATCGTTTGAGTTAAGTTTATAAGAAAATAGATGTTGTTTATTTTAATTGTATGTGAGCTACATATGCTGAAATAGAATATGTGAATATATATATGTAATAGTTGAATGTTTATAAGTTTGGCAACTATGTTTACGAATTCATTTCAACCGAGTTACGACGTCCGAAAGCCCCGTATGAACCTTAGGAATAGCTACGATACATATGTCATGACATAAGATTCTGATATGTGATGTACAAGTAAGACCATGGCACCGATATATGTGTGCGAGTAAGACCACATTTTATACGTTGGCATCGGTATGTGACTCCGATATATGTGTACGAGTAAGACCCTGTCTGGGATAGTGGCATCGATATGTGATTACATGTAAGACCACGTCTGGGACGTTGGCATTATATGATATGTGTGATTATCTGAGTGTCTTGTCCAATTTCGAATGCTTCATCAAGCAACGATAGGTTGTGATCGAATGTGCAAAACGAGCTAAAATGATCAGGTATGAATTGGTTTATTACCTACTTGAATAAGGTAAGTAAGTTACTAATGTGAACATGTGTGCCTTGTGAAGTATATTCGACCAGTGCTAAGTATATGTATACTATATTATATTTTGATTCAAGAATATATGTATATATGTTAACATGATGATAATTAGCTTGAAATCAAAAGATATTTTGTTAACATTTATATATATGTGTATTTGGCCTTAAGTAAACTTATATGCAAAAGTATATGTTATCTGTGAAACCATAAGATTCTGGGTTTAATATGATTATGATAGTATAATTAGATTTACTTTAAAAGAATCGTTCATGTCATTGAATAGATTATTTGCTTATGACTTACTAAGATATAAAAGCTTACTCTGTGTGTGTATATTTGTTTCTATTTTATAGATTTTGGAGTCAAGTTACGAGCTCAGGGATCGTCAGCAAAGTCTATCACACTATCGACTATCTTCAGTATTTTTATAAGTGAACTTTCGAATCTATGGCATGTATTGGCTGGATTTTACTTTTGAAATGTTTGTTTTTGGTTAATGTAACTATGAGCCATGCGAAAATGGCTTAATAATTTGTTATGCTCAGATTTAATGCTTTGTTTTGATGATGATTATGCTTGGTTGTGATTTTGGTGATTCAGCCTTATATATATATTTATATGGATTATGGTTAATTCGGTTATGGATATGCATAGATAAAAGTATATGTGAATTTGGTTGTTGTGTTAGGTTAAGGTATTATATGTGATTTGGTATTAAAGGTTTTTTGGTTATACCCGAACATGATAAGAGTTTGTTTTGATACGTTTATTCCATGGTATGTAAGATTTGTATTATGGATATATGTCTATATTTGGTTAATGACTTATTTTTACGAAGTATAATCTGTAACATGAATTGGTTTGAAAGCTATTATAATAATGTACTTGTAAATTCGACTATATGATGAAAATATGTGAGATGGTTATAACCAACTTTGTGATTCGGCACTTGCTCTTATAAATATTTATGCATATGATGAATTGGTATGATATGTATTATCTAGTGAATGGATTAGTAATTTGGGATTAGTAATGGAACATAATGTTGATGATTTAGATATAATTTATATATGTATATTTGAGCATGTATTAGCATTTTTGATTTGGTTTGTAATGGAAATGTATGTGCATATATTGTGCTTGGTTGGTTGAAAAAATAGGTACAGTTGATGAATATAAATATTGAGTATGTTATATGATCATTTCTTTTATTATGCTTTTGTTAAAGTACGGTAATAAAAGATCAAATATTGAGTCATATATTTATATTGTGTTGATAATGTATCATATTTGTGGATTAAATATAACAATTTAATTTATAATTTGTCTTGTAAGTTTTGCTTGGAATTGATAATGATATGCATGTATAATCAGCTAATGCAATGAAATAAATGACCAAATGAACATTGATTTGTGCATTAGTAAATCAAGAAGATTATATGCATTTTATGTGATGTTTAAATGTTCAAATTGGTGATAAATAGATTGGTTGTATATATGCATTTTAGGCATGATAATTGGTATGTGAAATGAGTGCATTTCAAGTCGTTACTTGTGCTATAAAAAGGTTACCTTTATATAGATGATTTGAGTAAAATTTTTAGTATGTGAACTAAACTTGATATGTACTATTATTGATGTTCGATAATAGTTCATGTTTGATATGGTTAAATGCGTATAAAGTTTTATTTGCTTAATAAAACATATTGATCATTTGGTGAAGTTATTAATGCCATATATGCTAATGATTAAAATGCCATGTGTTATATTTTATTTGATATAATATGTACATGTATAGAAATATGACTTAAAATGTTTGATGTTTATTAGATATTTGAATATCATTAAAATGTTGAATATATGATTTTTATTTATATATTATGAATGAATAAATTCATGATTAATATTTAATTGGACATTCGTTCATATATATGAATATGACTCATGTGAATACATGAATGTTCGGAATTGTGCTTTTGTTCAGTGATGCCTCATGACCCTAATCCGGCGACGGATACAAGTTAGTGGTGCTAGAGTTTGCACATGATTTCTTCAGTGGAAATATATTCCCGGCCATACTTGCTTAACCGTACGAATTCCCTTTCATACTCAGTAACAGCCATCTGGCCTTGTTTCAACTCCAGAAACTCTTTATGCTTCAGATCAAGAAATCTTTGACTGATGTACTTCTTTCAGAATTCGAATTGGAAAAACTCCCAAGTAACCTGTTCTCTAGGAACCACAGATATCAATGTTTTCCACCAATGGTACGCATTATCTCTCAACAAAGATACAACACATTTGATACACTCTTCAGGAGTACAAGACAATTCGTCGAATACTTTGATTGTATTTTCAAGCCAGAACTCAGCTCTCTCTGCATCATCATTAATGGTAGCCCAAAACTATTTAGCCCCATGTTTCCAAATCTTATCTATTGCTGGCTTGTTCAATCGTATCGGATCTATGACTTGAGGAAAAATAGGAATTTGTTAAGGAATAGGTGGGGTAGAGGTTGTTGAGGAGTCGGATTTGTTCGAATGAACTTTGTAAACCACTCATTCATCATCTGAAAGAAGGCTTGCTTAGCCTCTCTCTTGTGGCTACTAGTTACGAGTCTAAAATTAACCAACGCTGCCCCTTGAGCGGGAGCGGGCACATTACTTTCTACATGTCAACTATAGCTCGATCGGGATCCATTTACTGTATGAAAACACACTTTAAGCTGTTAGGAATCATCACTCTGTCACAATTTATACATATGGCATAGACTCTCACATGCTACGTTTGTCCTAGAATCGACTAAACCGTAGCTCTGATACCAATAAAAGTAACACCCCTAACCCATATCCATCACCAAAATAGAGCTATGAGGTATTACCTATCAATTATAGCATACAACATACATTTCCCATACATGAAACCATTATCACATAAACATTAATCAAACATAATCACATTGCCCCTTATAAGGCTCTATGAGACCTTAAATCATGCTTGGAAGAGGTTCAGGACTAAATCAATAATATTTGAAAACTTTGGGAAATGTAGAAAATTTTCATGCATATAAGTATCACAAACCCGTGTGAACAGGCTGTGTGCCTCACACGGTCACTAGACACGGCTTCTAACAGCTCGATTTAGACCCTATTCAGAACTGTGATTTCGGGACCACGAATCGAGTCAGAAAAATATTTAAAAATTATTTTCTATGTTTATTATGTGTGAATTTATATCTTTGAAATTTTCGTGTTTTAATTTTGTCGTTGAAGTGCTGAATTTAATAAAAGGCCTTAATCGCGTAAAATGGAAATTTGATGGCTTAATTTGTAAGGGCCGAATTGTTGTCGTCTTTATTGCACGAGGTATTTATGTTGAAATTAGACCATATTTATAAATCATGGATTGTTAAGGACATGAATATAATGTTTGAATAATTATTTTATAAAGGTTAATTTAGTAAAATATGTAATAATATGTATAAAATAAAACATAAAAATTTAAAAGCCATATGTTCATCTTTTTGTTTTGACCAAAACATCAAAGAAAAGAAAAGAAATAAGGTTTTCAAAGGTTCGACCATTGCTAAGCTAAATCAAGGTATGTAAGTAGCTCGGTTTTTGATAATTTTTACGTTTTTGAGATCGTTGTAGTGTAATGTGCAAAGCCCATGCTTGAATTTCTGATTTTGATGAATATATTGAGTCATGCCATTGATGAATATTTGATTTTTGTGATGTTAGTTGATGAATTATGAAAGATATGTTTTGGATTAATATGTTTTGTATTGGAATTTTTGATAAATTTGAGTAATTAGGGCTAAATTGTAAAAATAATAAATTGAGGGACTAAAATGTGAAATAAATAAAATGTATGGACTTGTATGAGCATAAGGAAGATTCGGCCTAAGCATGGCTTGTGCAAATTTTGCATGTTTTGTGTTTTGTGCAATTTGGACTAAATTGTAAAAAGAGTAAAATGTCAGGGGTAAAATGGTAATTTGCCCATTTATGTATTTTTGGACTAAATTGAATGAAATTATATTTGATGAATTTAATTTGAATATTTTTAGATCAAGAGCCAAAGAAATCAGATTTGGATCGGGGAAAAACCAAAGTTGTCGATTAGTCGTTCCGTTCTGATTATAGTTGCCCGAGGTAAGTATATAAGCAAATATATGTTATTTATTTGATTAAATAAGAAATATATATGCTGCAATGTATATTGTGATAGCATATATGTGAAAGCCTAATATGTATAAGCTTGAAATCTATGTGTATGAGTATGATTCGAATGAGTTACGACGTTCGAAAGCCCCGTACGAACCTTAGGAATAGATAGGATACATATGTCATGACATAGGATTTCCTATATGTGTTCTCGTGTAAGACTAGGTCTGGGATGTTGGACTCGATATGTGATTATGTGTAAGACCATGTCTGGGACATCAAAATCGTATTTGATTCGTGTAAGACCCTATCTAGGACAGTGGCATCGATATGTGATATCATGTAAGACCACGATTGGGACGTTGGCATTGAACGATATATGTGTGATTACCCGAGTATCCTATTCAATTTCAAATGGTTCAACGGACAATGATAAGTCGTGATTGAATGTGTAAAACGAGCTAAAATGATTAGGTCTGTAATAGCTTATTACTTATTTGAAATAATGTATATTGGTTACTTGATATGTGATGTAAATCATATACGATGTAAATGAAAAATTATATGTGTATATGAAAAGTACATTCGGCCAAAGGTTATGTATAGTGAAATCATAATGGTGAGCTATGTGCAAACATATATGAATGATTATATTCAGACTTATGAATATAAAATGTGAATATCTATGAAATGATTCATGAATATATGTATATGAGTTTATGTATATTTGGTTATATAATGGTACTATGGTTTTGAAATTTAATGTTTCTTTGATAATAGGTACATGTATATTTGGCCAAGGTAAAATATGTATATGGAAGTATATGTTATATATGAAATTGTGAGTTTGAAAATAAATGTGATCATGATAGCACAACTTAGTTTAGTTTAGTTCAGTTGATATTAACATTAAGTTATTTATTTGTGTATGACTTACTAAGCTATGATAGCTTACTGTATGTATGTTTGCTTCTATTTTATAGATTTTGGAGTCTAGTTATGAGCTCGGGGATCATCAGTAAAGTCTATCACACTATCGACTATTTTGGCAATTTTATAAGTTGAACTCAATCTTATAGCATGTATAGGCTACTTTATATATTTGACTTTGGGGTCTATAAATATGAGCCATGCGAAAATGGCTTCTCATTTTTTTAAGCTTGGATTTTTATGCTTTGATCAAGTGATGGTTATGTTTGATTTTAATGTTTCGGCTATGGCTTTTATATATATAAGTATATATATTTGTATGTGAATCATGTTTGATATATTTTCTAATGATGATGAAGTTATTTCAAAGTATATGTTTATGGTATATTTGGTATGATGTGAAATTTGTGGATAGATATTCTTGTTAAGTAAAATGCAAGTCATATATATGTAGTGTGTGTGGTATATGCTTATGGTTTAAAGTAATGATATGTATAGCCTATGACCGTTCTTTATGGTAAGCTTGTTGTAACACCCCATACTCGTAACCCACGCTGGAGCGAAATACGAGGAATTACTTAACTTGATCTCATGGGCACAAATATTCCCCAAGTCACCGAGACTTGATCCAAATTAGAACTTTTTTGATTTCTACTTAAAACTTCTAATTATGGGCCTACGAGCCACAAATTGACCATTGAAAACTATTCGGGATCAACCCGGGTCCTTAAACCATCTATAGAAAATTTAACTTCGAAACAAGGCACACACTCATGTGGAAGGGCAATACGCTTGTGTGGCCATTTCGACATGGTCGTGTGATGGCCCGTGTGGCTCACATGGCCGAAGAAATATAGGGACACGCCCGTGTCCTCCACTTGTGTGGAAAAAATTTTGAATGCACACCTACAGGGGTTTTCACATAGCTTGGCACACGCCCATGTGCCTGGCCTGTGTCCTTCACACGGCCAAGTCCTAGACTGTGTGCAAAAACATGGACATTTTATTTCTAACATCAGCATCCCCAAAATGTCACACGGTCAAGGCACACACCCGTGTGCTAGGCTGTGTCCATCACACGGCTGAGACACACGGTCGTGTCTCTGCCTGTGTGTTTATTATCATGCATACTGACTTGAAATCTTTAAGTGCAGGGGACACACGGCCGGACCACATACCCATAGGGCAGACCGTGTGTCACACACGATATAGACACACGATATAGACACACGGTATAGACACACGCTCGCGTGTCTACCCGTGTGGACAATATAACGCTATTTACCAAGCCTATTTGCCACCCTTACTTACACAACCTGCATGGTAGCAACCAGAGTCAAGTTAAGACTATTCCAGTTTGCCATTGACACCGAGCAAGAAAGATGCAATCTGGGATATTGTGGATAGATTTGACTAAATCAGCTCATTTTGTTCTGGTTCACACATACTACTCGCTTGATATGCTAGCTGAATTATATGTTTCTTAGATTATGAGATTACACGGAGTACCTATTTCTATTGTTTCTGATAGAGATCTGAGGTTTAGATCATGGTTTTGGAAGAAACTTCAAGATGCTCTAGGTACAAAATTACATTTCAGCACTACTTTCCATCCGCAAATAGATGGTTAATCTGAAGGAATCATTCAGATACTTGAGGATATTTTGAGATGTTGCATTCTCCAGTTTGAAGGTACGTAGGAACGATACTTACCTCTGATTGAATTTGTGTACAATAATAGTGTAACACCCCTAACCCGTATCCAACACCGGGACAGGGCTCGAGGCATTACCGGAACTTTACACTTTCAGTATACTAACTTAGGTCACAAAATTTCATTTAAATTTAAAACTTTTCAATCATGAACATCTCGTCTCTTGTATAGGACTTCAAGACCTAAAACATATCAGAACGTAATGCGGGACAAATACGGGCACGTTCAATTAACCTTGGGCTTCTCAGAAAATTTTTCTTCATATAAAAGGACACACGCCCATGTAGATTAGGCTGTGTGGACTCACACGCCCGTGTACCTTGAGGCACACCCATGCCCTTCAACCGTGGACAACACTGACTTATCAACACGGCCTTGGAAACGTGCCCGTGCTGCCTACCCGTGGACGAAACTGTCATTTTAACACGACCATGATGCATGCCCGTGTGGCTTACCCTGTACAACTTTGAGCTAAAATTTTAAGTGCAGGGGACACATGGCTATAGCACATGTGACAGCCCTGATGTGACCCTAGTCGGGAAGTGGTTTCGGGGCCACAAAACCGAGTCATAAAAATAATTAGCTGTCATATTTGATGCTTATTATATGTATATATGCATGTGTGAAAATTTTATATTTGAATTTTGTTTAATTGTAGGTGAATTTTAGTAAATAGGACTTATGTGAGAAAATTTAGAAATGTGCTAGGCAAATGTAAAGTGGCCTATTAATGCATGTTATAGAAATGGTGGGTTTGCATGTCAAATTGCCCAATATTTGAGGTAGTGGCCGGCCATGATATGGGGCATAGCATATTTTAAGCATGGTGTGCTAATGTGGTATGTAGGAAACAATAAAATAAAAAGCTAGTAATAAAGAAATGGAAAAAGGAAAATGATGAAAACAAAGAAAAAAAATGTCCATCCTTTTTCATTCTTCTTGACCGAAATTCAAAAGGAAAGAAAGGAGGAAATGTTGAAGAGATTCGGCCATGCTTGTAGCTAGGTTAAGGTAAGTTTGATGTTGTTCCATGAGATTCATGCATATTTTTTATGTTAGTTTGAGTTCTACCTAGCCCATGGTTTAAATCTTGCTATGTGATGAAGATGATACTCGGCCATGGGTGTTGTTTTCTTGGTTGGTGTTTGTTTTATGCTAAATCTAGATGAACAATGGGGGTTGTCATTTAGGTTAAGATCAAAGAAATTAATCTTGTTAAAACTTTGAACTAATAATGCCCATATGTGTGATAGCCGAACATAGACTTTGTTTAAAGTTTTGGAAATGATTAAGCTAGGTGTTTGATCTTTTTGGTTCGGCATAGTACATAAAATGTTGCTAGATAGAGAAAAATTCGGCCAGCAAGAGGTGTGCTAAGGCCGAATATAATTTTGTATATTAATGAGTAATGCATGTGTATTAGCCAAGTTTTGAACTTGAAACAAAATGGTATTTGGTCAATACAAGTGACCATACTTGTAGAATGTATTAAGTATGCAATCGGCCTCAACATAGACATGCATGTTCGGCCACACGAATGAATGCATAGATTGATGTTGTACATTCGGCTATAGGTAAGCATAATGATTATCCTATCTTGACTTAGACAATCGGCTCAAGGAGAATTTGTTAACTGCTTAGTTAATTGATATTAGGTTAATGATGTGTGTATTTGGTCATAAAGGTGCACATGAGGAAATGTTTGATTAATTGTACTAAATTGCTCAATATGATTAAAAATGCCTATGACCATTTTGTATTTGAACTAAAGGTGGCCATATGACCCATCAAATTCATTGTCATGTTCGGCCATAAGCTAGCATAATGAGACTTTAATAAGTTAAATTTGTTTGAATTAGCTCAAGAGCTTAGAGGACCAACGTTGGATAAGGGAAAGGAAAAAGTGATCGAATAGCCACCGAAATCGTTCGACAACATCCGAGGTAAGTTTTCGAGTAATGGAGCTTAGATTATGATTCGACTAGATTATGTCTTAAGTAAATGAAAATCATGCCCTTTGTATGTGGCTATTGAGCCGAAATTTGTAAATGTGATAAGTGTTTTGTGTTTGAGCTTTGGTAATGAAAATGAAATATGGATGTGTCATGATTTATTGATATATGTGCATGGTTATTCGAATGATATCCGGGCTAAGTCCCGAAGGCTTTTGTGCTAGGTGACTATAACCGGACTAAGATCCGAAGGCATTCGTGCGAGTTGCTATATCCGGGCTAAGACCCGAAGGCATTTGTGCTAGTGACTATATCCGGGCTAAGTCCTGAAGGCATTTATGCTAGTGACTATATTCGGGCTATGACCCGAAGGCCTTGTGCAAGTAGTTATATTCGGCTAAATCCCGAAGATTACTTGAGCTTGGGAATGACCGATCTGCTGTAATAATATCAATTAATACGCTCGTAAAAACTCAACAACAAGGTATGTGTTGTACATGCATTGGATTAATTGATTCCTCTTAAATAGTATTCGCTCAGTCGATTAAGGAGCTTCCGGTTTTTGGTTAAGTTGATCCCTTATGTATGAATATAAGGGTTGGAAATGTGAAGTAGGACTGATTTTTGAGAATATATGTGTATGTTAAATTATCCGTTTAGTTATATGAATGCTATACTTCAGTTGAGCCTAATTTCATTGCTCAAAACTTACTAAGCATTAAATGCTTACTCCGTTCTTTGAATCTCTGTTTTATAGATTTTGGTTCGTCAGCTATCGAACTCGGGAGTGTCGAAGTCGAAGTCGCCCACACTATCAAAGCCCCTTTTGGTACACTTTTGGTTGAACATTGAAATGGCATGTATACGACTACCCTTTTTGTTGTTGGTCATGGACCCTTTGGTTTTGTATAAATTTGGATAGCCATGCGAAAATGGCTTATATACACTTTGAGCTTAATATTATAATCGTCTTGTATGATGTTCATTAAGAGGTATGGAAATGTTTGGGAACGATTAGCCATTGGAATGGTTAATCGTGATCATATTTTGTGCTATATATGCAAAAGGGCTAGTTGAATCATGGAAACTACTTAATAGGTAAAGTCTACCTTAAAAATAGATGCTGATAGCAGTAGTTACGTGAATGTGAAAAATCACTAAAAATAGTAGGAATGGAATTAAATAGTGAATAAATTATGTAATCGAACCTTGATGAATCTATTTTCATAGGAAAGTAACGAAATGATCATATGAACAGTATATTATGAGATATTTAAGATTTCGCAAAACAGGGTCAGAACGGTTTCTGGATTCCCTGTTCCGACTTTAGAAATTCATTATAAATTAACCAGAGATAATTAGAAGTCATGCCATATATGTACAGATTCCGTTTCGAGTCTAGTTTCTATAGAATTAAACGGCATCAATATTGAAGCCCTGTACAGGGATATATCCAAGTCGTAATGCGCAAAGGTCAGTATAGTCGAACCCTAAAACAGGGGAGACTTTAACTAATAAACTATACTAATTGGCTCGACCAAAAATTCTAGAAATATATTTGTAGATGGACATATGACTTTCAGGAAAAATTTACGGAATTGGTTTTCGAGTTTTGGAACTCGAGATATGAGTTTTAAGGAGACAGTGACGCAGTTAGCTAGCTAGTCTGGAAATTTAAAATGGACTGTGCAAATAAGTGATTTAAGTCTGCGAACCCCTCGTGTCTGACTCCGGCAACGGTCTCGGGTATGGGGTGTTACAATTTTATTAGTATCAGAGCTACGGTTTAGTCGATTCTAGGACTACCGTAATACGTTTGGGTCTAGCTATACATGCCATTTTATGATTATTTGATAGTGTGGTGATTTCTGACATTTGCAAATGTGTTTATTTATAGTAATGGATCCCGATCCCAACCGAGCGGTAGCTGATGATCTTGAGAGTGTAGCGCCTACTCCCGCATAAGGGACAGAGCTAGCAGACTCTCAACCTATTGCTAGTAATCCGAATGATGAAGCTAGACAAGCTTTTTATAGCGTGATGAATGATTGGTTCAACCAATACATTCGAACAAATACAGCTGTTCCACAACCTCCATTCCCAAAAAATACAACCCCCGCACCTACAATACCTCCGGTAACTGACCAAATAAGGTCAAATAAGCCCCCAGTTGACAGAATTCGAAAACACGGGGCTACTGAATTTAAAGCTACGGACAACTATAATGCCGAGCAAGTTGAATTTTGGTTAGACAACACTATCCGGGTACTCGATGAGCTATCTTGCACACCCGATGAGTGCCTAAAGTGTACTATCTCCTTGCTACGCGATTCTGCCTACTATTGGTGGAATACGTTGACTTCTGTTGTGCCCAGAGAGCAAGTAACTTGGGAGTTCTTCCAAACCGAGTTTCGAAAGAAGTATATCAGTCAGAGATTCATTGACCAAAAACGGAAGGAATTTCTTGAACTCAAACAAGGTTCCATGTCGGTTACCGACTATGAATGAAAATTTGTGAGGCTTAGCCGGTACGCGCGAGAATGCATTTCTTCAGAAGCTGTAATGTGTAAACATTTCGAAGATGGACTGAATGATGATATAAAGCTGTATGTTGGCATTTTAGAAATCCGAGAATTTGTGGGGCTTGGCGAGCGAGCTTGCAAAGCCGAGGAGCTCAGTATGGAGAAAAGGAAAGCTGATGTGGGAGCAAAGGAGTTTCGTAAGAGATCGTCAGGAAAGCCCTTTCAACAGTCATCGAAGAAATTTAGAGATGACTTAGGCCGGTCTAGGGACACTTCGGGTTTTTCTAGACGAGCTCGCGATCGACCCCCTGGGAGCACACGAGTCACTTCGATCGCCAGTGTTGGAAATGATCGTCGAGACAGAACGGAGTGCCAGTATTATGCTAAATGGCATTCAGGTTGTTATAGATTCCATGACCGCTCCTGTTACAAGTGCGGATCAGTTGACCACTTCATTAAAGATTGCCCGAGGTTGTCTGAACAGAATGTAAATCAGAGTGGGAAACCGGGTGCTACCACTGCTCGAGGTAGACCATCTAGAAATACGAGCAATGCTAGTGGTGGTCAGAGAGGATCTAGAGATGCTATGACCAGATCTGAGGCTCGTGCTCCTGCTAGAGCTTATGCTATACGCGCACGCGAGGATGCTTCCTCGCCAGATGTTATTACTGGTACTTTTACTCTCTTTGATACTAATGTGATTGCTTTGATTGACCCTGGTTCTACTCATTCTTATATATATGAAACCTTAGCATCCAGTAAGACTTTACCTATTGAGTCTACTGAGTTCATAATTCGGGTGTCAAATCCCTTGGGTCGTTACGTGCTTGTCGACAAAGTGTCTAAGAAATGTCCCCTAGTAATTCAAGGTTCCTATTTTTCGGTGGACTTGATGCTTTTGCCGTTTGATGAATTTGATGTTATTCTTGGTTTGGATTGGTTGACCGTGCATGATGCGGTTGTGAATTGCAAAAGCAAGACTATTGATTTGAGGTGCGCAAATAACGAGATAATCCGAGTTGAGTCTACTGCCTTGAGTGGATTGCTAACAATAATATCCTCGATGTTAGCTCAAAAATATGTAAGAAAGGGGTGCGAAGCTTACCTTGCGTATCTACTTGGTGACAAAGAGTTGGAAAAGAAGCCTGAATCTGTGCCAGTGGTTTCTGAATACCCGGATGTTTTTCCCGAAGAATTACCGGGTTTACCACCTGTTCGGGAGGTAGAGTTTGGTATTGAGCTTGTACATGGGACTACGCCGATTTCGATAGCTCTGTATCGTATGGCACCAACCGAGTTAAAAGAGTTGAAAGCTCAGTTGCAAGAATTGACGGATAGAGGTTTCGCTCGACCAAGTTTCTCACCTTGGGGTGCACCAGTATTGTTTGTGAAAAAGAAGGAAGGAACCATGAGGTTGTGCATCGACTATCGTCAGCTGAATAAAGTGACAATAAAGAATAAATATCTGTTACCGCGTATTGATGATTTGTTTGATCAACTAAAGGGAGCCTCAGTGTTTTCAAAGATAGATTTGAGATCGGGTTATTATCAGTTGCGAATTCGAGATTCGGATATACCCAAAACAGCTTTCAGAATGAGATACGACCACTACGAGTTCTTAGTGATGCCGTTTGGGCTCACTAATGGCCCTGCGGTATTTATGGATTTGATGAATCGGATCTTCAGACAGTATTTGGACCGGTTCGTAGTTGTGTTCGTTGATGACATCTTGGTCTATTCAAGAGATGAGACCAAACATGCTGAGCACCTGAGATTAGTGTTGCAAATTTTACGGGATAAGCAGTTATATGCTAAGGTCAGTAAGTGTGAGTTCTGGTTAAGAGAGGTTAGCTTCTTGGGTCATGTGGTATCCGCATCGGGTATCCGAGTTGACCCGAGCAAAATTTTTGCCATACTTAACTGGAAGCCTCCGAGAAATATTACTGAGGTTCGGAGCTTTTTGGGACTTGCCGGTTACTACCGACGGTTTGTAAAAGGTTTCTCGATGATAGCCACACCAATGACGAAGCTACTTCAAAAAGATGTTAAGTTCGAATGGACGGAAAAATGTCAGAAAAGTTTTGACCAACTGAAAACTTATTTGACTGAAGCTCCAATTCTAGTCAGCCCGAATCAGGCAAAGAGTTTGTTATTTATATTGATTCCTCCCTGCTTGGGTTGGGTTGCGTATTAATGCAAGAAGGTCGAGTTGTGGCCTATGCGTCGAGACAATTGAAGCCATATGAGAAAAATTATCCGACCCATGATCTCGAACTAGCGGCCATCGTATTTGCTTTGAAAATATGGCGACATTATTTATTTGGCGAGAAGTGCCATGTGTATTTGGATTACAAAAGTCTCAAATATTTGATGACTCAAAGAGACTTGAATCTGCGACAAAGGCATTGGCTTGAGTTGTTGAAAGATTATGAACTTGTCATTGATTATCACCCGGGAAAGGCTAATGTGGTTGCGGATGCCTTAAACCGAAAATCACTGTTTGCTTTACGAGCGATGAATGTACACTTGTCTGTTCTACCCGACAATGTGTTAGTAGGTGAATTAAAGGCCAAACCATTATTGATTCATCAAATTCGTGAAGCTCAGAAAGTCGATGATGAATTGGTCGCAATACGGGCTGAATGTGTTCCGAATATGGAATCAGAGTTTCAAATTGATGATGACGATTGTTTGAGGTTCAGAAGTCGGTTGTGTGTTCCAAGAAATTCAGAACTCATTCCGATGATTCTGAACGAAGCTCATTGTAGCCGAATGTCAATTCACCCGGGAAGTACAAAAATGTACAACGATCTGAGACGTCAGTTTTGGTGGCATGGTATGAAACGAGACATTTCCGATTTTGTTTCGAAGTGTTTAATATGTCAGCAAGTGAAGGCGGAACAGCAAGTGCCTACGGGTTTACTTCAACCGATCATGATACCTGAATGGAAATAGGATCGAGTCACGATGGATTTTGTATCTGGGTTGCCGTTGTCGACAAGTAAGAAAGATGCGATTTGGGTTGTTGTTGATAGACTGACTAAGTGGGCTCATTTTATCCCCGTACGTACGGATTTTTCATTGGATAAACTAGCTGAATTGTATGTTTCTCAGATTGTGAGATTACACGGGGTACCGATTTCTATTGTGTCGGATAGAGATCCGAGATTCACCTCGTGATTTTGGAAGAAATTGCAAGAAGCTTTGGGTACCAAGCTGCATTTTAGCACCGCTTTTCATCCACAAACCGATGGTCAATCCGAGCGGATAATTCAGATACTTGAGGATATGTTGAGATGTTGCATCCTCGAGTTTAGTGGTTCATGGGAGCGGTATTTACCTCTGATTGAATTCGCTTACAACAATAGTTTTCAATCAAGTATTGAGATGGCACCTTACGAGGCTTTATACGGGCGTAAATGTCGTACGCCATTGTTTTGGACCGAGCTCGGTGAAAGTAAAATTTTCGGAGTGGATTTGATTAAAGATGCTGAACAGAAAGTAAGAATAATTCGTGAAAGTCTGAAGGCAGCATCAGATCGTCAAAAGTCGTATGCGGATTTAAAACGAAGAGATATTGAGTATCAGGTGGGAGACAAAGTGTTTCTTAGGGTCTCACCTTGGAAAAAGATACTCAGATTTGGCCGTAAGGGCAAACTAAGTCCGAGGTTCATAGGGCCATATAAAGTATCCGAACGAATTCGTCCAGTTGCGTATAGATTGATTTCGCCCCCTGAACTTGAAAAGATTCACGACGTCTTTCATGTTTCGATGCTTCGACGTTATAGATCTGATCCATCACACGTAATTAATCCATCAGAGGTTGAAATTCAATCCGATATGAGTTATGAAGAAGAACCGATTCGTATCCTAGCTCGTGAAGTGAAAGAGTTGCGAAACAAAAGGGTTCCGTTAGTAAAAGTGTTATGGCTCAAACACGGGATGGAAGAAGCTACTTGGGAACCCGAGAACTCTATGAAAGACCGATACCCAAACCTATTTACCGGTAAGATTTTCGGGGACGAAAATTTCTTAAGTGGGGGAGAGTTGTGACAGCCCTAATGTGACCCTAGTCGGGAAGTGGTTTCGGGGCCACAAAACTGAGTCATAAAAATAATTAGCTGTCATATTTGATGCTTATTATATATATATATGCATGTGTGAAAATTTTATATTTGAATTTTGTTTAATTGTAGGTGAATTTTAGTAAATAGGACTTATGTGAGAAAATTTAGAAATGTGCTAGGCAAATGTAAAGTGGCCTATTAATGCATGTTATAGAAATGGTGGGTTTGCATGTCAAATTGCCCAATATTTGAGCTAGTGGCCAGCCATGCTATGGGGCATAGCATATTTTAAGCATGGTGTGCTAATGTGGTATGTAGGAAACAATAAAATAAAAAGCTAGTAATAAAGAAATTGAAAAAGGAAAATGATGAAAACAAAGAAAAAAAATGTCCATCCTTTTTCATTCTTCTTGACCGAAATTCAAAAGGAAAGAAAGGAGGAAATGTTGAAGAGATTCGGCCATGCTTGTAGCTAGGTTAAGGTAAGTTTGATGTTGTTCCATGAGATTCATGCATATTTTTGATGTTAGTTTGAGTTTTACCTAGCCCATGATTTAAATCTTCCTATGTGATGAAGATGATACTCGGCCATGGGTGTTGTTTTCTTGGTTGGTGTTTGTTTTATGCTAAATCTAGATGAACAATGGGGGTTGTCATTTAGGTTAAGATCAAAGAAATTAATCTTGTTAAAACTTTGAACTAATAATGCCCTTATGTGTGATAGCCGAACATAGACTTTGTTTAAAGTTTTGGAAATGATTAAGCTAGGTATTTGATCTTTTTGGTTCGGCATAGTACATAAAATGTTGCTAGATAGAGAAAAATTCAGCCAGCAAGAGGTGTGCTAAGGCCGAATATAATTTTGTATATTAATGAGTAATGCATGTGTTGAATTGATGGAATGGAGAGGATGCTTTAATAGTGCATATATGTGTATTAGCCAAGTTTTGACCTTGAAACAAAATGGTATTTGGTCAATACAAGTGACCATACTTGTAGAATGTATTAAGTATGCAATCGGCCTCAACATAGACATGCATGTTCGGCCACACGAATGAATGCATAGATTGATGTTGTACATTCGGCTGTAGGTAAGCATAATGATTATCCTATCTTGACTTAGACAGTCGGCTCAAGGAGAATTTGTTAACTGCTTAGTTAATTGATATTAGGTTAATGATGTGTGTATTTGGTCATAAAGGTGCACATGAGGAAATGTTTGATTAATTGTACTAAATTGCTCAATGTGATTAAAAATGGCTATGACCATTTTGTATTTGAACTAAAGGTGGCCATATGACCCATCAAATCCATTGTCATGTTCGGCCATAAGCTAGCATAATGAGACTTTAATAAGTTAAATTTGTTTGAATTAGCTCAAGAGCTTAGAGGACCAAAGCTGGATAAGGGAAAGGAAAAAGTGATCGAATAGCCGCCGAAATCGTTCGACAACATCCGAGGTAAGTTTTCGAGTAATGGAGCTTAGATTATGATTCGATTAGATTATGTCTTAAGTGAATCAAAATCATGCCCTTTGTATGTGGCTATTGAGCCGAAATTTGTAAGTGTGATAAGTGTTTTGTGTTTGAGCTTTGGTAATGAAAATGAAATATGGATGTGTCATGATTTATTGATATATGTGCATGGTTATTCGAATGATATCCGGGCTAAGTCCCGAAGGCTTTTGTGCTAGGTGACTATAACCGGACTAAGATCCGAAGGCATTCGTGCGAGTTGCTATATCTGGGCTAAGACCCGAAGGCATTTGTGCTAGCGACTATATCCGGGCTAAGTCCCGAAGGCATTTATGCTAGTGACTATATCCGGGCTAAGACCCGAAGGCCTTGTGCAAGTAGTTATATCTGGCTAAATCCCGAAGATTACTTGAGTTTGGGAATGAGCGATCTGCTGTAATAATATCAATTAATACGCTCGTAAAAACTCAACAACAAGGTATGTGTTGTACATGCATTGGATTAATTGATTCCTCTTAAATAGTATTCGCTCAGTCGTTTAAGGAGCTTCCGGTTTTTGGTTAAGTTGATCCCTTATGTATGAATATAAGGGTTGGAAATGTGAAGTAGGACTGATTTTTGAGAATATATGTGTATGTGAAATTATGATTTTTGAGAATATATGTGTATGTGAAATTATCCGTTTAGTTATATGAATGCTATACTTCAGTTGAGCCTAATTTCATTGCTCAAAACTTACTAAGCATTAAATGCTTACTCCGTTCTTTGAATCTCTGTTTTATAGATTTTGGTTCGTCAGCTATCAGACTCGGGAGTGTCGAAGTCGAAGTCGCCCACACTATCAAAGCCCCTTTTGGTACACTTTTGGTTGAACATTGAAATGGCATGTATAGGACTACCCTTTTTGTTGTTGGTCATGGACCCTTTGGTTTTGTATAAATTTGGATAGCCACGCGAAAATGGCTTATATACACTTTGAGCTTAATATTATAATCGTCTTGTATGATGTTCATTAAGAGGTATGGAAATGTTTGGGAACGATTAGCCATTGGAATGGTTAATCGTGATCATATTTTGTGCTATATATGCAAAAGGGCTAGTTGAATCATGGAAACTACTTAATAGGTAAAGTCTACCTTAAAAATAGATGCTGATAGCAGCAGTGACGTGAATGTGAAAAACACTAAAAATAGTAGGAATGGAATTAAATAGTGAATAAATTATGTAATCGAACCTTGATGAATCTATTTTCACAGGAAAGTAACGAAATGATCATATGAACAGTATATTATGAGATATTTAAGTTTTCACGAAACAGGGCCAGAAGGGTTTCTGGATTCCCTATTCCGACTTTGGAATTTCATTATAAATTAACCAGAGATAATTAGAAGTCATGCCATATATGTACAGATTCTTTTTCGAGTCTAGTTTTTATAGAAACAAACGGCATCAGTATTGAATCCCTGTATAGGGAGATATCCAAGTTGTAATGCACAAAGGTCAGTATAGTCGAACCCTGAAACAGGGGAGACTTTAACTAATAAACTGTACTAATGGGCTCAACCAAAATTCTAGAAATATATTTTTATATGGACATATGAGTCTAGTTTCAGGAAAAATTTACGGAATTGGTTTTTGAGTTTTGGAACTCGAGATATGAGTTTTAAGGTGACAGTGACGCAGTTAGCCAGCTCGTCTGGAAATTTAAAATGGACTGTGCAAATAAGTGATTTAAGTCTGCGAACCCCTCGTGTCTGACTCCGGCAACAGTCTCGGGTATGAGGTGTTACAATTTTATTGGTATCAGAGCTATGGTTTAGTCGATTCTAGGACTACCGTAATGCGTTTGGGTCTAGCTATACATGCCATTTTGTGATTATTTGATAGTGTGGTGATTTATGACATTTGCAAATGTGTTTATTTATAGTAATGGATCCCGATCCCAACCGAGCGGTAGCTGATGATCTTGAGAGTGTAGCGCCTGCTCCCACACAAGGGACAGCGCCGGCATACTCTCAACCTATTACTAGTAATCCGAATGATGAAGCTATACAAGCTTTTTATAGCGTGATGAATGATTGGTTCAACCAATACATTCGAACAAATACGGTTGTTCCACAACCTCCATTCCCGAAAAATACAACCCCCGCACCTACAATACCTCCGGTAACTGACCAAATAAGGTCAAATAAGCCCGTAGTTAACAGAATTTGAAAATACGGGGCTACTGAATTTAAAGCTACGGACAACGATGATGCCGAGCAAGCTGAATTTTGGGTTGGACAACACTATCCGGGTACTCGATGAGCTATCTTGCACACCCGATGAGTGCCTAAAGTGTACTATCTCCTTGCTACGCGATTCTGCCTACAATTGGTGGAATACGTTGACTTCTGTTGTGCCCAGAGAGCAAGTAACTTGGGAGTTCTTCCAAACCGAGTTTCGAAAGAAGTTATCAGTCAGAGATTCATTGACCAAAAACGGAAGGAATTTCTTGAACTCAAACAAGGTTCCATGTCGGTTACCGACTATGAACGAAAATTTGTGAGGCTAAGTCGGTACGCGCGAGAATGCATTTCCTCAGAAGCTGTGATGTGTAAACGTTTCAAAGATGGACTGAATGATGATATAAAGCTGTATGTTGGCATTTTAGAAACCCGAGAATTTGTGGTGCTTGTTGAGCGAGCTTGCAAAGCCGAGGAGCTCAGTAAGGAGAAAAGGAAAGCTGATGTGGGAGCAAAGGAGTTTCCTAAGAGATCGTCAGGAAAGCCCTTTCAACAGTCATCGAAGAAATTTAGAGATGACTTAGGTCGGTCTGGGGACACTTCGGGTTTTTCTAGACGAGATGGCGATCGACCCCCTGGGAGCACACGAGTCACTTCGATCGCCAGTGTTGGAAATGATCGTCGAGACAGAACGGAGTGCCAGTATTGTGGTAAATGGCATTCGGGTTGTTATAGATTCCATGACCGCTCCTGTTACAAGTGCGGATCAGTTGACCACTACATTAAAGATTGCCCGAGGTTGTCTGAACAGAATGTAAATCAGAGTGGGAAACCGGGTGCTACCACTGCTCGAGGTAGACCATCTAGAAATACGGGCAATGCTAGTGGTGGTCAGAGAGGATCTAGAGATGCTACGACCAGATCTGAGGCTCGTGCTCCTGCTAGAGCTTATGCTATACGCGCACGCGAGGATGCTTCCTCGCCAAATGTTATTACCGGTACTTTTACTCTCTTTGATACTAATGTGATTGCTTTGATTGACCCTGGTTCTACTCATTCTTATATATGTGAAACCTTAGCATCCAGTAAGACTTTACCTATTGAGTCTACTGAGTTTGTAATTCGAGTGTCAAATCCCTTGGGTCGTTACGTGCTTGTCGACAAAGTGTGTAAGAAATGTCCCCTAGTAATTCGAGGTTCCTATTTTCCGGCGGACTTGATGCTTTTGCCGTTTGATGAATTTGATGTTATTCTTGGTTTGGATTGGTTGACCGTGCATGATGCGGTTGTGAATTGCAAAAGCAAGACTATTGATTTGAGGTGCGCAAATAACGAGATAATCCGAGTTGAGTCTACTGCCTTGAGTGGATTGCCCACAATAATATCCTCGATGTTAGCTCAAAAATATGTAAGAAAGGGGTGCGAAGCGTACCTTGCGTATGTACTTGGTGACAAAGAGTTGAAAAAGAAGCCTGAATCTGTGCCAGTGGTTTCTGAATACCCGGATGTTTTTCTCGAAGAATTACCGGGTTTACCACCTGTTCGGGAGGTAGAGTTTGGTATTGAGCTTGTACATGGGACTACGCCGATTTCGATAGCTCCGTATCGTATGGCACCAACCGAGTTAAAAGAGTTGAAAGCTCAGTTGCAAGAATTTACGGATAGAGGTTTCGCTCGACCAAGTTTCTCACCTTGGGGTGCACCAGTATTGTTTGTGAAAAAGAAGGACGGAACCATGAGGTTGTGCATCGACTATCGTCAGCTGAATAAAGTGACAATAAAGAATAAATATCTGTTACCACGTATTGATGATTTGTTTGATCAACTAAAGGGAGCCTCAGTGTTTTCAAAGATAGATTTGAGATCGGGTTATTACCAGTTGCGAATTCGAGATTCGGATATACCCAAAACTTCTTTCAGAACGAGATACGGCCACTACGAGTTCTTAGTGATGCCGTTTGGGCTCACTAATGCCCCTGCGGTATTTATGGATTTGATGAATCGGATCTTCAGATAGTATTTGGACCGGTTCGTAGTTGTGGTCATTGATGACATCTTGGTCTATTCAAGAGATGAGACCAAACATGCTGAGCACCTGAGATTAGTGTTGCAAATTTTACGGGATAAGCAGTTATATGCTAAGTTCAGTAAGTGTGAGTTCTGGTTAAGAGAGGTTAGCTTCTTGGGTCATGTGGTATCCGCATCAGGTATTCGAGTTGACCCGAGCAAAATTTCAGCCATACTTAACTGGAAGCCTCTGAGAAATATTACTGAGGTTCGGAGCTTTTTGGGACTTGCCGGTTACTACCGACGGTTTGTAAAAGGTTTCTTAATGATAGCCACACCAATGACGAAGCTACTTCAAAAAGATGTTAAGTTCGAATGGACGGAAAAATGTCAGAAAAGTTTTGACCAACTGAAAACTTATTTGACTGAAGCTCCAATTCTAGTCAGCCCGAATCAGGCAAAGAGTTTGTTATTTATATTGATGCCTCCCTACTTGGGTTGGGTTGCGTATTAATGCAAGAAGGTCGAGTTGTGGCCTATGCGTCGAGACAATTGAAGCCATATGAGAAAAATTATCCGACCCATGATCTCGAACTAGCGGCCATCGTATTTGCTTTGAAAATATGGCGACATTATTTATTTGGCGAGAAGTGCCATGTGTATTCGGATCACAAAAGTCGCAAATATTTGATGACTCAAAGAGACTTGAATCTGCGACAAAGGCGTTGGCTTGAGTTGTTGAAAGATTATGAACTTGTCATTGATTATCACCCGGGAAAGGCTAATGTGGTTGCGGATGCCTTAAACCAGAAATCACTGTTTGCTTTACGAGCGATGAATGTACACTTGTCTGTTCTACCCGACAATGTGTTAGTAGGTGAATTAAAGGCCAAACCATTATTGATTCATCAAATTCGTGAAGCTCAGAAAGTCGATGATGAATTGGTTGCAAAACGGGCTGAATGTGTTCCGAATATGGAATCAGAGTTTCAAATTGATGATGACGATTGTTTGAGGTTCAGAAGTCGGTTGTGTGTTCCAAGAAATTCAGAACTCATTCCGATGATTCTGAACGAAGCTCATTGTAGCCGAATGTCAATTCACCCGGGAAGTACAAAAATGTACAACGATCTGAGACGTCAGTTTTGGTGGCATGGTATGAAACGAGACATTTCCAATTTTGTTTCAAAGTGTTTAATATGTCAGCAAGTGAAGGCGGAACAGCAAGTGCCTACGGGTTTACTTCAGCCTATCATGATACCTGAATGGAAATGGGATTGAGTCACGATGGATTTTGTATCTGGGTTGCCATTGTCGACAAGTAAGAAAGATGCGATTTGGGTTGTTGTTGATAGACTGACTAAGTGGGCTCATTCTATCCCCGTACATACGGATTTTTCATTGGATAAACTAGCTAAATTGTATGTTTCTCAGATTGTGAGATTACACGGGGTACCGATTTCTATTGTGTCGGATAGAGATCCTAGATTCACCTCGTGATTTTGGAAGAAATTGCAAGAAGCTTTGGGTACCAAGCTGCATTTTAGCACCGCTTTTCATCCACAAACCGATGGTCAATCCGAGCGGATAATTCAGATACTTGAGGATATGTTGAGATGTTGCATCCTCAAGTTTAGTGGTTCATGGGAGCGGTATTTACCTTTGATTGAATTCGCTTACAACAATAGTTTTCAATCAAGTATTGAGATGGCACCTTACGAGGCTTTATACGGGCGTAAATGCCGTACGCCATTATTTTGGACCGAGCTCGGTGAAAGTAAAATTTTCAGAGTGGATTTGATTAAAGATGCTGAACAGAAAGTAAGAATAATTCGTGAAAGTCTGAAGGCAGCATCAGATCCTCGAAAGTCGTATGCGGATTTAAAACGAAGAGATATTGAGTATCAGGTGCGAGACAAAGTGTTTCTTAGGGTCTCACCTTGGAAAAAGATACTCAGATTTGGCCGTAAGGGCAAACTAAGTCCGAGGTTCATAGGGCCATATAAAGTATCCGAACGAATTGGTCCAGTTGCGTATAGTTTGATTTTGCCCCCTGAACTTGAAAAGATTCACGACGTCCTTCATGTTTCGATGCTTCGACATTTTAGATCTGATCCATCACACGTAATTAATCCATCAGAGGTTGAAATTCAATCCGATATGAGTTATGAAGAAGAACCAATTCGTATCCTAGCTCGTGAAGTGAAAGAGTTGCGAAACAAAAGGGTTCCGTTAGTAAAAGTGTTATGGCTCAAACACGGGATGGAAGAAGCTACTTGGGAACCCGAGAACTCTATGAAAGAGCGATACCCAAACCTATTTACCGTTAAGATTTTCGGGGACGAAAATTTCTTAAGTGGGGGAGAGTTGTAACAGCCCTAATGTGACCTAGTCGGGAAGTGGTTTCGGGGCCACAAAACCGAGTCATAAAAATAATTAGCTGTCATATTTGATGCTTATTATATGTATATATGCATGTGTGAAAATTTTATATTTGAATTTTGTTTAATTGTAGGTGAATTTTAGTAAATAGGACTTATGTGAGAAAATTTAGAAATGTGCTAGGCAAATGTAAAGTGGCCTATTAATGCATGTTATAGAAATGGTGGGTTTGCATGTCAAATTCCCCAATATTTGAGCTAGTGGCCGGCCATGCTATGGGGCATAGCATATTTTAAGCATGGTGTGCTAATGTGGTATGTAGGAAACAATAAAATAAAAAGCTAGTAATAAAGAAATGGAAAAAGGAAAATGATGAAAACAAAGAAAAAAAATGTCCATCCTTTTTCATTCTTCTTGACCGAAATTCAAAAGGAAAGAAAGGAAGAAATGTTGAAGAGATTCGACCATGCTTGTAGCTAGGTTAAGGTAAGTTTGATGTTGTTCCATGAGATTCATGCTTATTTTTTTTATGTTAGTTTGAGTTCTACCTAGCCCATGGTTAAAATCTTGCTATGTGATGAAGACGATACTCGGCCATGGGTGTTGTTTTCTTGGTTGGTGTTTGTTTCATGCTAAATCTAGATGAACAATGGGGGTTGTCATTTAGGTTAAGATCAAAGAAATTAATCTTGTTAAAACTTTGAACTAATAATGCCCATATGTGTGATAGCCGAACATAGACTTTGTTTAAAGTCTTGGTCAAAGGCCGGTTAAGTGTTTTGGAAATGATTAAGCTAGGTGTTTGATCTTTTTGGTTCGGCAGAGTTCATAAAATGTTGCTAGATGGAGAAAAATTCGGCCAGCAAGAGGTGTGCTAAGGCCGAATATAATTTTGTATATTAATGAGTAATGCATGTGTTGAATTGATGGAATGGAGAGGATGCTTTAATAGTGCATATATGTGTATTAGCCAAGTTTTGAACTTGAAACAAATGGTATTTGGTCAATACAAGTGACCATACTTGTTGAATGTATTAAGTATGCAATCGGCCTCAACATAGACATGCATGTTCGGCCACACGAATGAATGCATAGATTGATGTTGTACATTCGGCTATAGGTAAGCATAATGATGATCCTATCTTGACTTAGACAATCGGCTCAAGGAGAATTTGTTAACTGCTTAGTTAATTGATATTAGGTTAATGATGTGTGTATTTGGTCATAAAGGTACACATGAGGAAATGTTTGATTAATTGTACTAAATTGCTCAATGTGATTAAAAATGCCTATGATCATTTTGTATTTGAACTAAAGGTGGCCATATGACCCATCAAATTCATTGTCATGTTCAGCCATAAGCTAGCATAATGAGACTTTAATAAGTTAAATTTGTTTGAATTAGCTCAAGAGCTTAGAGGACCAAAGTTGGATAAGGGAAAGGAAAAAGTGATCAAATAGCCGCCGAAATCGTTCGACAACATCCGAGGTAAGTTTTCGAGTAATGGAGCTTAGATTATGATTCGATTAGATTATGTCTTAAGTAAATCAAAATCATGCCCTTTGTATGTGGCTATTGAGCCGAAATTTGTAATTGTGATAAGTGTTTTGTGTTTGAGCTTTGGTAATGAAAATGAAATATGGATGTGTCATGATTTATTGATATATGTGCATGGTTATTCGAATGATATCCGGGCTAAGTCCCGAAGGCTTTTGTGCTAGGTGACTATAACCGGACTAAGATCCGAAGGCATTCGTGCGAGTTGCTATATCCGGGCTAAGACCCGAAGGCATTTGTGCTAGCGACTATATCCGGGCTAAGTCCCGAAGGCATTTATGCTAGTGACTATATCCGGGCTAAGACCCGAAGGCCTTGTGCAAGTAGTTATATCCGGCTAAATCCCGAAGATTACTTGAGTTTAGGAATGAGCGATCTACTGTAATAATATCAGCTCGTAAAAACTCAACAACAAGGTATGTGTTGTACATGCATTGGATTAATTGATTCCTCTTAAATAGTATTCGCTCAGTCGATTAAGGAGCTTCCGATTTTTGGTTAAGTTGATCCCTTATGTATGAATATAAGGGTTAGAAATGTGAAATAGGACTGATTTTTGAGAATATATGTGTATGTGAAATTATCTGTTTAGGTATATGAATGCTATACTTCAGTTGAGCCTAATTTCATTGCTCAAAACTTACTAAGCATTAAATGCTTACTCCGTTCTTTGAATCTCTGTTTTATAGATTTTGGTTCGTCAGCTATCAGACTCGGGAGTGTCGAAGTCGAAGTCGCCCACACTATCAAAGCCCCTTTTGGTACACTTTTGGTTGAACATTGAAATGGCATGTATAGGACTACCCTTTTTGTTGTTGGTCATGGACCCTTTGGTTTTGTATAAATTTGGATAGCCATGCGAAAATGGCTTATATACACTTTGAGCTTAATATTATAATCGTCTTGTATGATGTTCATTAAGAGGTATGGAAATGTTTGGGAACGATTAGCCATTGGAATGGTTAATCGTGATCATATTTTGTGCTATATATGCAAAAGGGCTAGTTGAATCATGGAAACTACTTAATAGGTAAAGTCTACCTTAAAAATAGATGCTGATAGCAGCAGTGACGTGAATGTCAAAAATCACTAAAAATAGTAGGAATGGAATTAAATAGTGAATAAATTATGTAATCGAACCTTGATGAATCTATTTTCATAGGAAAGTAACGAAATGATCATATGAATAGTATATTTTGAGATATTTAAGTTTTTGCGAAATAGGGCCAGAACGGTTTTTGGATTCCCTGTTCCAAAATTTGAAATTCATTATAAATTAACCAGAGATAATTAGAAGTCATGCCATATATGTACAGATTCCGTTTCGAGTATAGTTTCTATAGAAATAAACGGAATCAGTATTGAAGCCCTGTACAGGGAGATATCCAAGTCGTAATGCGCAAAGGTCAGTATAGTTGAACCCTGAAATAGGGGAGATTTTAACTAATAAACTGTACTAATTGGCTTGACCAAAAATTCTAGAAAACAATTTGTAGATGGACATATGAGTCTAGTTTCAGGAAAAATTTACGGAATTGGTTTTCGAGTTTTGGAAATCGAGATATGAGTTTTAAGGTGACAGTGACGCAGTTAGCCAGCTCGTCTGGAAATTTAAAATGGACTGTGCAAATAAGTGATTTAAGTCTACGAACCCCTCGTGTCTGACTCCGGCAACGGTCTCGGGTACGGGGTGTTACAGCACACGCCCATGGGAGGGAACCGTGTGTCGCACAAGGCCTAGACACACGCCCGTGTGTCCAACCATGTGGACTTTATTAGGTTATTTTCCAAACCTTTAATCACCTCTTTCTACTACTTGTGTTTAGTAGTCACCAAGTTTGAGAGAAAACATAATTTTACTCTTGTAAATAACCTTAATGAAAATAGTTGTATGGAAACCTCATATCATTGGTTTCATACATAAATGGTTATTTCCTCTTTAGTATCATGGGTTCCCGTGTTACATTAATCCATCCAAAATTGGCTCATTCATGTGACTCATTGCCAATTGATAGCAACTCATCATTAGTAATTAAAACCATGCATAAAATCGTAGGTCATAGCCTACTTAAATTAAGCCAATTTTCATGGTCATATACAAAGAGATAAACATATTTCTACATGCCTTTACTTGGAAAATCAAATGACACATATAATAAAATACTCAAAAGTACTATACATGCCATTTAACAAAATAAACAGAGTCTTTATACCAAAGCTTGTTTAGTTGATAGTGTGTTGACTCTCCAATTGTCCTCCAATCCTTTCGAGTCCTCGAGTTCTGTGAGACAGGGAAAAAGAGAGGGGTAAGCATTTACTTGCTTAGTAAGCTTGAATAACCAGAAAGTAAACTTATCGAGTAATTAGCATACATCCATATCTAAATCATGAAATCATCCATTATGAAATGATAATTAGTAAACTTATTGAGTAATTAGCATACATTCATATCCCAGGTAAGGAAATAATAATCCTTGGTCGGTGGGTTTCTTGTCGTTCATTTCCAAGTACACATATTTGTCTTTCGCCAGAACTACCCTCAAAAATCTGTAGCTCTTTATTAACCATAAGACCTTGCACCATGGCCTTGAACTTCTCACAGTTCTGGGTCATATGACCCATCTCTCCATGGAATTCGCAATAATTCTCTATTCCTCTTCTACCTTTTCCGGAGGTCAACATACCCCTTTTCACCATCTCCTCCCATATTATTTTCATGGGTGTTTTCACCTCAGCAACATCTTCCTTGTTCTTTCCTTCCTTTTCTTCATCGATGGCATTCACTCCTTGATTGCCATGATCTGGTAACAGATTTTCAGTATTAGGGGTACTATCAAATTTCACAACCCCCATCTTAATAAGTCTTTCCACGACCTTCTTGAATCAGGTGCAGTTTTCAATTGAATGCCCCGGTATTCCCGCCTGATATTCACATTTAGTATTTGCATCATACCATTTGGGGAATAGTGGCTGCAATGGTTTCAAGTGAAATGGAGCGATGGCATGTGCATCGTATAAGCTTTGATAAAGCTCACAATACGTCACAGGGATAGGCGTGAATTGTATCCACTTCGAATTCTGTCTTGTACTCGATTCCTATCTTTGAGTACTTTGTTGCTCAGCTTTGGGTTGACCAATTGTAACTGCTTTTGAGTGGAGGCTATTCACCTCGTTGTCCTTTCTCATTGGGGCTGACCTTTTAGCCACTCCCCCCTCAATCTTACCGCCCCTCACGGCATTCTCAATCATCTCACTTGCCATAACTATATCCATGAAACTTTTTCTGGTACTTCCAATCATATGAGTGATGAATGGCGCATTCAAAGTATTAATAAATAACATGGTGGTCTCCTTTTCCAACAATGGTGGTTGTACTTGCATCGCCACCTCCCTCCATCGTTGTGCATATTGCCTAAAACTTTCATTAGGCTTTTTCTCCATATTTTGAAGTGTGATCCTATCTGGAGTCATATCAGTCACATGGTTGTACTGTTGCATGAAGGCCTGTGCCAGTTCTCTCCATGAACCGATTCTTGCACGGCTCAACTGATTCTACCATCTAGCCGCTGCTCCTACTAAGTTATCTTGAAAACAATGGATCAATAATTGATCATTGTTCACATATCCAGTCATCTTCCTACAAAACATTGTTATGTGTGCCTCTGGACAAGTAGTCCCGTTGTACTTTTCAAACTCCAGCATCTTAAATTTACGAGAAAGCACCAAATCTGGGACCAAACTTAAGTTTTTGGCATCAATCCCATGATGATTGCCAGCGCCTTCTAAAACCCTAAATTTCTCCTCTAACCACCTGCAACGATCTTCCAATTGTTTCGTGGATTCAGTTGCCATTCTGTCCTTCTCCATCAAATCTAGATCAAGAGTGATAGGGTTAATCGAGCTATCACCCAAATTATTTCCCAAACCAGATGGGAAATTTACAGGGATTCCAACATCAACCAGCCCATGTTGAGGCCTCACGGTGACAGATGGCCTTCTAGGAGGTTCCTCAGTTTACAGTGGCGGAGTAAAACCCGAAGGAGGACCGTCATTCTCCTCTTCAGTAATCGCCATGGGCGCTTTTCCTTTATTAGTGGCCCTCAGTAGCTGAGCCATTTCAGCCATCATGTTCCTCTGAGCCTCTAGCATTTGCTCCCTCATTTCATTCTGCATTTTGGCCAACTGTTCTTGCATTTGGTCTTGCATATCTTTTTGTAATTGCTCGAACCTCTGATCCATATTCTTAGTTTTAGTGCGAGTGTCGTAAGGATGTGTGACTTCCAGTTTTTCCTTTCTACCTTTGGAAGTAAACTTTAACTAATTAGGGTCTTTCTATAACTTTGAATGCAAACGATGTGATGAAATACTATGAGGTCTTTACCCGGACATAATCTCTTCATATAGTCAACGGGTCTTTAAACTCGGATTCACATCACTGAGTCTCATACATATTTATTCACATGTTATCATGTTTCACATGGCACAAATCACATTTATAATTTAATCAATTCATTCACATGTAAACATATAACATGATTCTTGACTTTAAGTCGTAAATATCATTCAAATCTAATACATGTATGCTTCTTTTACTAAACTTTCAGCTCAATAAGCAATCCACAAAAGCATATATCCCCAATCTCTTCCTTTGTTCATTTCTCTAATAACCTTATTATGATAAGGACAATGGGACATCATTCATCTATCATACATGTATATCATGGCATTTTAAGTTAAATACCAAATTCAATTACTCAAAACTTACTTATGTTATACCCTTCTCAGTATTGACACATCATAAGCATGTCTCAGTCCTCTCAATACCATCTGCTACAGCTCGATCGGGATCGGAATTCATTACAATAAATAAACACATTTTCAATTGTCAGAAATCACCACACTATCAAATATTCACATAATGGCATGTATAGCTAGACCCAAACGTATTACGGTAGTCCTAGAATTGACTAAACCATAGCTCTGATACCAATAAAATTGTAACACCCCGTACCCGAGACCGTTGTCGGAGTCGAACACAAGGTGCTAACCGACTTAATTAATTTACTTACACAGTCCACTTTTAAAAGTTTCCAGGCAGTTGGCTAACTATGTCACTGTCACCTTAAAAATCATATCTTGAGTTCCAAAGCTCAAAAATCAGTTCCGTAATTTTTTTTCCTGAAACTAGACTCACATGTCCATCTACAGATATTTTTCTAGAATTTTTGGTTGAGCCAATTAGTACGGTTTAGTAGTTAAAGTCTCCCCTGTTTCAGGGTTCGACTACACTGACCTTTGCGCATTACGACTTGGATATCTCCCTGTACTGGGATTCAATACTGATGCCGTTTGTTTCTATAGAAACTAGACTCGAAAAGGAATCTATACATATATAGAATGACTTATAATTATCTCTGGTTAATTTATAATGAATTTCCAAAGTCGGAATATCGAATCCAGAAACCGTTCTGGCCCTGTCTCACGAAAACTTAAATATCTCTTAACATACTGTTCATATGATCGTTTCGTTACTTTCCTATGAAAATAGAGTCATCAAGGTTCGATTACATAATTTATTCACTATTTAATTCCATTCCTACTATTTTTAGTGATTTTTCACATTCACGTCACTGCTGCTATCAGCATCTATTTTTAAGGTAAACTTTACCTATTTCATGATCCTCCATGGATCAACTAGAGTTTATCATACATATACCAAAAGTGATCATGAATGACCATTCCCATGGCTAACCGTTACCAACATTTCCATACCTCTCGACAAACAACATACAAAACGATTTTAATGCTATGATCAAAGTATATTTAAGCCATTTTCGCATGGCTATCCAAATTTACACAAAACCGAAGGATACATGACCAACAACAAGAAGGGTAGTCCTATACATGCCATTTTCAGAGTTCAGCCAAAAGTGTACCAAAAGGGCTTTGATAGTGTGGGTGACTTCGACTTCAATAATCCCGAGTCCGATAGCTGACGAACCAAAATCTATAAAATAGAGATTCAAAGAACGGAGTAAGCGTTTAATGCTTAGTAAGTTTTAAGCAAAACAAAGTGTTCTCAATCACTATCATTGGTCATTCATTTCAACTGTTCGATGAAGTTAATCTAGAGCTTCATCTCGATCTATAATATCATTAAACGCAACACTTGGCTGCCACATATATACTTTCGAATAATAATGACCTAGATGGTCAAATATTTCCAAAGCACATTCTTCATCGATTTTCAACTTTCAATAATCCTTTCCACTTGTTCATAATCACATCCATACTTTTAAGTATTTCAACATGACAAGTACTAAATTACCATAGGCACATAAAGAACCAAACATATTCCTTATCACATATACGTAAGCTTACAAATCATAATCCTTACCTTGTACTGGCACATCTAGCTCAACCCAACCCATACTCAAATCATAAGGCTTTTGGGCAGAATATGCACTAATACATAAGAATATTTCATCGCATACTTTATTATACAAACATACCATTACCAATTAGATCATTCTCATATTTGGAGTTATAATATTAATCACATTTACCTACCTCTTTGATACTAATAATTCACCTCGAAATCACTCCACCGATGAGTAAGTAATACGTACCTGAACATCTTAAATACATAATACTTATTTGATGGTAACTTAATGCAGATACTCAATATCAAAGTCTTACTTGAATCCTAGCATTTAGCTGTCGGGTCTTTAAAGCTCGGATATAGTACGAGCACGAAGCCTACGGACATTAATCAGGATAATATTCTCGCATAAAGCCTGCGGGGTTTTAACCCGGATATAGTACTGACACAAATGCCCTTCGGGACTTATCACATTTATACACTTTCACATCCATCACATTGGCCATTCGGCCTTATCACATATATACACTTTCACATTCATCACATTGGCCATTAGGTCTTATCTCATATATACACTTTCACATTCATCACATTGGCCATTCGGCCTTATCACATCACTTTCACATTCATCACGTTGGTCACTCAACCCCATCACATATATACACTTTCACATTCATCACATTGGCCACTCGGCCCTATCACATATATATATACTTTCACATTCATCACATTGGCCACTCGGCCCTATCACATATATATACTTGTACATCAATTTCATCATAACAAAATTGACTAGGTATACTAGTCATTTGTGGCTTATAGCTTCACTTTAATACGGATTTGGTACTTTGATTACCAATGTTTAATCGATAACTTATAAGCAACTCAAATGGTTTTATTAAGGTTTACAACAAAATCCCAAATTCAGCACAAGCTATTTTTCCTGAGCAACAGTCATTAAATTATTCGTAAATGGAGCTACGAAACTCCAAATGAAGTGCTGTTAATTTTCCCTGAAAATAGACTCATACATATCTTATCCAGGAAATTTTCAGAATTTTTAGTTTGGCCAATCAATACCAGATTTTTCTTAAAGTTTCCCCTGTTTCACTGTTTGACTAATCTGACCACTCTTCACTACGAATCAAATTTCTCATTGTACGGAATTCAAAATGTGTTCTATTTGATTTAATTTAAAACTAGACTCATTAAGGAGTCTAGGCATATAAATTTTATCTTATAACCATTTTTTTACAAATTATAATGATTTTCTAAAAACAGAACAAGGGATTTCGGAGTCATTCTGACACAGTCCCACACAACTTTAAATATCTCTTTATAGGAAATTTCTTTGCTTCCACGGTCTCTTTTATAAGAAACTAGACTAACTAAGATTTGATTAAATATTTTATTCAGCCTATAATTCCACGCCAACAATTTATAGTGATTTTCTAAAATCACGTTACTGCTGCTGTCCAAAGCAAATTATTACAATTTGCTCTTAAATTTCCAAGTCCAAACACTTATGAACTTACCTTTTGAGTTTAAGACATATCATGGCCACATCATATCTTATTAACTCAACTCATTATGTCATATTTTGATTGAATTTACTCAACGTTTGATCACTTAAAACTTACCTCGGAAGTGGTCGACGATTAGGTATCCACGGCTATTCGTTTACATTCTCTTTTTCCCCTATCCGACTTTGATCCTCTTTGCTCTTAAGCTAAAGCCGCAGAGCACTTTCGAACACCATCACTCAGCTTGGATTGAAGCATCGGATACAAAAACTTTAACCTCCTACTTGAAAATTTTAACTTCTAAGCAAACAAATTTCATGGTTTTCCACTACATGCAGCTGCCCTCTCCTTTCTAGCTTCATTCCTTTCTTCCTCTTTTCATTTCGGCCAAGAAGAACCGATTTCTTCTTTTCTGTCCTTCTCAAGTCACGGAAATGGGGGGGAACATGGATGAGAAAACTTTGTTCTCATCACCCCTCCCTTTTCATTTCTTTATTACTAACCATTTATTATATTCTTTCTCCCATAACACACTAACACAACATGTTTCCAACATGTTTCACCCCATAACATTTTGTCCACTCTCATGCTCATGGCCGGCCACTACTAATTAGGGGGGGAAATTGACATGCAAGTCCACCCTTTTTATTTCATGCACTAATAGATCCTTATGTTTTGACCTATCACATTTCAAAAGTGTCACACATAAGTCCTATTGACTAAATTCACATGCAATTTACTAAATCAAAGCTTAAAACTTTCACACATTCGTATTCACATATAATAGTCATAAAATATGACGGCTAATTATTTTTATGACTCGATTTTATGGTCCCGAAACCACTTTTCGACTAGGGTCAAATTAGGGGTGTCACAACACGCCCGTGTGCAATTACTTCAGGCCGTGCTCGAGCCTGTTAGAATGGCACGGGCGTGTAGGATGCCTGTGTGAGGAAGTCTAGGCCATGTTGAATTCGTACTTTGGCCCATTTTCTCCGTTTTTGGCCTGTTTCTCGTTCCTTTTGCTCTCCTATGCTCTCCTAAGTATAAAACATGAAATTAAAACATTAGGAGCATCGAATTCACCAATTCTAATGAAAAATCATCCATAAAATGCTTTAAACATGGGGGATAAATATGTATAAATTATGGTTTATCAATCCTATTCAATTCCGAATGGTTTAACGGGCAATGATAAGTTGTGATTGAATTTGTAAAATGAGCTAAAGTGATCAGGTATGTAATAGCTTATTACTTATTTGAAATAAGGTAAGTTGGTTACTTGATATGTGTTGCAAATCATATATGATGTAAATGAAAAATTATATATGAATATGAAAAGTACATTCGGCCAAAGGTTATGTATAGTGAAATCATAATGGTCAACTATGTGCAAATATATACGAATGATTATATTCGGCCTTATGAATATAAAATGTGAATATCTATGAAATGATTCATGAATATATGTATATGAGTTTATGTATATTTGGTTATATAATGGTACTATGGTTTTGAAATTTAATGTTACTTTGATAATAGGTACATGTATATTCGGCCAAGGTAAAATTTGTATATGGAAGTATATATTATATATGAAATTGTGACCTTGAAAATAAATGTAACCATGGTAGCACAAATTAGTTTGGTTTAGTTGAGTTGATATTAACATTGAGTTATTTATTTGCTTATGATTTACTAAGCTATGATAGCTTACTGTGTGTATCTTTGCTTCTGTTTCATAGATTTTGGAGTCTAGTTACGATTTCGGGGATTGTCAGCAAAGTCTATCACACTATCGACTGTTTCGGTACTTTTATAAGTTGAACTCAAACTTATGGCATGTATAGGCTACTTTATATACTTGACTTTGGGGTATGTAAAAATGAGCCATGCAAAAATGGCTTATTATTTTGTTAAGCTTGGATTTTTATGCTTTGATGAAGTGATGGTTATGTTTGGTTTTGATGTTTCGACTATGGCTTATATATATAAGTATATATATTTATATGTGAATCATGTTTGATATATTTGCTAATGATGATGAAGTTATTTCACAGTATATGTGTATGGTATATATGGTATGATGTGAAATTTGTGGATAAATATTCTTGTAATGCCCCAAAATCCTATGTAATTATTTTTGTATGGTTGTGACAACTGTGTACTTGCTTTAGTGGTTATGTGTTCTGGTAGTGCCTGAGAAGTCTTGGGTTCAAGCCTTGGCTTGTGCAAAAGTGTTGTTTTTATTTTGAATAAATCTTGTCTCTAGTTAGTAGGTTCTTAAATAAATGTGGGTATTTTATGTCAGAAAGGGCCTACTGGTCTAAGGGATAACTGGCGTGGCATTGTTACTGAAGGTCTTGAGTTCGAGTCATGCTACGCACAAAGGTGTTTTATTTTGCTACTAGTGTCGTGGGAGTGTTCTACCTTAGTCGAAACTCTGAGGAGTTGGGGGGAGGTCAAATTAGATGGTTGAGAGATTGGAGGAGAGTTTAGAGGAGTGGATCAATTGATTATTGGTCAGTTTTGAGTGATGTGGGGAAGAAAATTCTGGATTTTAAAAGGAGTGGGAGAGTTAGTGCCGAATGTGAACTCTTGCTTCTCAGAATTCAACTTTGGTTGTTGCCTTTCTCTCCATCTTGCTTTTAGTCATTTTTGGTCTTTGGCTCTTTGTTTTACTGGCTGAATATTGTTATTGACCATTCGAGTACTTTTCGTGTTGGTCTATTTTGGTTTTGCTCTTCACTACAGTGCCTTTACTGATCGATTTTCTCCTCTTCCTTTACTCTTCTAACAGCAATTCTCTCAGTTTTCTTTGCTTTTAACGAAACTTCAATCTCTCCCCTCCCTCAATCGGTTTTGTTTTGGCCGATTCTCTGCTCTTCTCTCTCTGTCAAGCTTTGGCTGAATACTCCCTTTTCCCTTTTCTCTTTCTCTCAATTCTTTTTCTCTCTTCATTTTGTTGTTTGGCCGAATACTCCACCTCTCCTTCTCCTGTTCTTTCAGTTTTGGCATTGTCATTTGATCAATCGGTTTGAGTGTACGATTGCTTTCTCTTTCTTTTCTCTCTTTGCTATGCTAGTCTTGTATCTAACATCTTCTTTTATTATCGATTTACTAGGAGTGTGGTGGTGCAAGCCTAAATCGGTCCACTAAGGAAAGTGGTAATCTATGTTTTAGATAAATATTATAAAAAAGGTCGTTTTAACCCTATCGTGTAGAGATTAATGGTGTGCCATGATTGAGTCTAGGATTGAAGTTCTCAAGAGTGGTATCACACTTTCGCAGGCAAGGTGTGTAATCTCTATTCCAACAATGGAAATCAGCAAAAGCCGGAATAAGTGAATGATGACACTATACGAGTGTACGCTCACTCGTGTGGTAGTCCGTGTGACTAAACATGGGCATTTGATCGTAAAGGCCTTCATGAGCGATTTCATGGGCTTAGGCTATTTTGAGCCTCATTGGGCCGAACTGGGCCATGTGGTCCCCACTCAGGTAAACCACACAAACGTGTGGTGAATTTTGGGCCAGGCTGTGTAACTCTCACGGCCAAGGCCATTTCTAGGCTAGGTGGGCCCACACGTTCGGCCCGCGTTATAAGCCTTAGGCCTATTTTTACTTTTTGATTGTTAAGGTTGCACGGGTTGCCCGAGAAGACTGTGGACCTACTGTTGGGTCGGTAAGTGTACTTGGACCCCTAATCAATAAAATAACTATTATGCCCCTGTGTGATAAAATAACTGTTATGCCCCTAAGAGATGTATGATTATATTTGAGCATGCCACTTTAAACATATTGAATACACGTATGATATTATGGCACGACATGACATGATGTATGATATGTTGCATGGGGATAGGTTTTTTTATGATTGAAGGAAGTGTACTGTACTGACAGCTATGCTGCAAATATTGTTTAGTGCCGCAACTGGTTCTACTTGGAGTGTAAGATGGGTGGGTTGATTATATCCCTACATGGAGTGCAGGGTTGGACGGAGATTGAGTGTAGAAGCTGGTTGGGTAGGATCTCTTCTTTTCATATCTGGACTGTACTGTCACTTGATGGGCTTTTGACCCAAATTGATACTGATATTGTAATGGGCTAAGGCCCTAACTGAGATTAAACCTTTACTGAAATGGGCTTAGGCCCAGATTGCATATGCTCACTATTTGGTTTTTTGGATATGGGATTACACACTGAGTTTTCATAAATCACCCATTTGTTTCTCTGTACAGGTAATCCCCAGTCTTAGACGGATCGGTGCTGCGAGGGACTCAAAGGTGGCCATACAACCGCACATACTTCCTTATTTGATTTTTAAATTATAAGTAATTTTATTTTTGGTATTTTTATTTTAATAAGGCCTCTTTGGATTTTATTTTTAATTTGGGATTTGTTATTCATTTTGATTTATAACTGTTAGCAATAGGGAAAGAAGCGGGTTTTCAAAAAGATAAATGCCTTTCAAAATACCACGAATATGTAGCTTGTTTTAAGAGCTTCCACAAGAATTAACGTTTTAAAAATTAATGACGTTATAATATGAACAAATTTTTTCCAAACGACCTATATTTTGGAAATGAACGAGCCATCTTAAAATCATCACTAAGATCATAAAGAGGTTAAATATAGAATAGGTTTTTCAACGATATCTCACTTTACGAAAAACACTTTAACGTGACATCACCAGATTCGGCCATAACATCCAGGCCGGGTTTGGGGTGTTACAATTCTTGTTAAGTAAAATGTATGTCACATATATGTAGTATGCTTGGTATATGCTTATGGTTTAAAGTAATTATATGTATCGCTATTATTCAGCTCAAATGAAGTAAACTTGATTGATGGATACATAGATATATATTTTGGTTGTGGCTTAATATTGGCTTATTTGGAATGCATGATTTGTATTATGAATTAGTTCAAGCTAGTAAGCTTAATACATTGTATATATGTTTGTTATGTTTGTTATAATATTCAGCAAAGGGGTAAAGATAAGCATAATGCATATTCGGCTATGTTACTTAATTATTTTAGAAGTGTTTTTATGGCATATTTTATGTGATGGAATAGTATGATTATTGTGTATATATTTGATGATTGAAATTATGACCATTTGGATAGTTAAAAATGTTAAGTTAATATTTATAATCGGTTAGTCATAAGTAAAATAAATGTACATACCAATGGTATGAGCATGTGTACTTCGTTATGTGAGTGGTATTTATGTATGATAATTAATATGCGAAAGAGATGTACTATGGTTTGTATTTTGTGCATATTATATGGTTCATAGTGGTATGCTAAAATACGCATTAAATATATATATCGGCATGTATTTGATATATGTGTTTGAATGTCTTAAGGTATGTGCATGAAATTTGTCATGTATTAAGCTATGTTATAATTCAATTATTTCAATGCTATAAAAGAGATGTATATATGATTCATATAATTGAGTTTATATTACATTAAACATGAATAGTAACGATTGACTCTCTCTTAAGTTGTGTATGGTTCGGTAATGCCTCATAACCCTAATCCGATGACAGATACAGGTTAGGGATGTTACACGCCCGTGTCATAAGCCGCGTAGAAACAGGTAATACATATTGACTTGCATCACACAGGTTGTAGACTGTATTGAAATACTCTATTTAGGGTTAACTAAAAATTGTAAAACGAACTTTGAAATACTAATATTGTTTCCCATAAAACATCTGTGAACAAACATTGAAATTGTAAGTTAATGCATAAAACTATTAATACAGATAAAACGCAAATCGATAATGAGCACCAAATGTACTCGCGGAAGGGTTACAAGTGGCCACAGCGGAGGCCGTGTAGGTGCTCGAGCTGGGTCTTCGTCATCTGGTCACATGCCTAATGTTGAAGCTAAGGAGGCACTGATTTCACCTAAGACTGTGATTGGGTCTCATGATTGTGCGACTGGGGACGACACACTATCCCAAGCTATGTTACGAATTCTGGAGAGGGTCGCTGGGCCCAATACTGTTGTTGTGGGCTGTGGGTCAGTTACGGAATGACTCTGATCTAATATAGCTGAGATTTTGAGGGGTATTACTGGAGTCGCCCCTAATATGGCTGAGTATTGGATTGAGGCCACAGAGTGGATCATGGATGATCTTGACTGCACCCCCGAGCAGAAACTAAAGGGTGCAGTGTCACTGTTGAGGGATGAGGCTTGCCAGTGGTGGCTTACGGTTAAAGAGGGCACTCAACCCAATCGGTTGACCTGGAATATTTTCAAGACTGCTTTTTAGAGTAAGTATGTGGGAGCTAGTTATGTGGATGCTCAGATGAGGGAGTTTTTGAATCTGACTTAGGGGGATAAATCAGTGGCTAAATATGAGGTTGAATTTTTGCGATTAAGCCGCTATACACGAGGGATGGTGGCGACAGAATATGAACAGTGTGTTCATTTTGAGGACCGCCTCAGAGATAGTCTACGGGTTCTGATAGCTCCACAGAGGGAGCAAGATTTTGCTGCATTAGTTGATAACGTAAAGGTTACCGAAGAAGTGAAGCGCGTTGAGCACCAAAATCGTGAGAAAGAAAGAGGTAGGAACAAGAGGGATTCGGAGCCCTCAAGTTCATTTTTGAGGCCTAAGAAAAAGGCCAGAGTTGATGGGCCGGTCAGAGTTGGGCCTCCTATTGTTGCTACTGGACCACAACCTTGTGCTGATTATGGGAGACGCCATCAGAGTGAGTGCTGGAAAAAGATTAGGGCATGCTTGAGATACGGATCATTAGAGCATCATATCAGAAATTGTCCACGATGGCCCAATCAAGTGCGAGCTATGGGTATGGGTACGGTACAGCTGTCGAGGGGTGTTCAGCAGCCACCGAGAGGCCGTGGTCAGGCCAGAGGTGGTAATGGTTTGGGCCATGGTCAGATAACACCAGATAGAGATGCTAGTAATACTGACGTGAGGCAGCCAGCTCTGGTTTATGCTGCACATCACCGAGAGGATGGAGATGCTCCAGATGTTATCATGGGTACGTTCTTTATCTATAATGTACCTTATATTGCACTGATAGATATAGGATCTACCCATTCCTATATAGATTGTAATGTGTCTAAGACTTTGGGTATCTTGATTGAGAGTACTATGAGTGAGGTGCTTGTGTTGAGTCCATTGGGGCAGTCAGTGAGGGTAAATAAACTATTTAGAAATGTACCTTTAGAGGTTCAAAGGGTTATCTTTTCGATGGATTTGATGGAACTTTCTTTTGGAGAATTTGACTTAATTCTATGAATGGACTGGCTGATTAAACATCGAGTGAGCTTGGATTGTGCTACTAAATGGATGGTATTGAGATCTGTGGGGGATGATGAGGTAACTATAATTGGGAGCATCAAAATTATTTTTCAAATGTGATTTCTGCATTAAGGGCCGAGAAATTGGTTTGTAAGGGTTGTGAGGCGTGTTTAGCCTACATCGGTGTATTTGATTCTGAGGTTTGTTCTGTGAAGGATATTATAATAGTCAAGGACTTTCCAGATTTTTTTCCTCATAGGCTGCCTGGGTTACCACCAAATCGTGAACTTGAGTTTGCGATTAAGCTCCTGCCTGGTACAACTTCAGTGTCCACCCCCTTAAAGAATGGCACCGAAGAAGCTTGTGGAGCTTAAAGCCTAGATTCAAGAATTATTGGATGGTGGGTTCATTCGACCTAGTGTGTCTTCGTGGAGAGCACCAGTTTTATTTATGAAAAATAAAGATGGATCCATGCGTGTGTGTATCGATTAATGGCAATTGAATAAATTGACCAAAAAGAATAAGTACCCCTTACCGAGGATAGATGATCTGTTCGACCAGCTTTGAGGAGCTTTAGTTTTTTCTAAGATTGATCTCCGATTGGGGAACCATCAATTGAGGGTTAAGGAGACTAATGTATACAAGATAACATTTAGGACTCATTATGGTCATTACGAGTTCCTAGTGATGCTGTTTGGACTGACAAATGCCCCAGCAACTTTTATGGATCTGATGAACTGAGTGTTCTAGCCCTACCTGGATCAGTTTGTAGTGGTTTTTATTAATGACATTCTGGTGTATTCGAGGACTGAGGATTAACATGATGAACATCTCTGAGTGGTTCTGCAGATTCTGAGGGAGAAACAACTATACACCAAGTTCAGTAAGTGTGAGTTCTGGTTACGAGAGGTAACATTTCTGGGCCACGTGGTATATGCTGAAGGGATTAGGGTTGGTCCTCGAAAAATTAAAGCTGTTTTGGATTGGAAACCACCTAAGGCTGTATCTGAGATTCATAGTTTTTTGAGACTGGCAAGGTATTATCGGCGAATTGTAGAGGGGTTTTCACTAATTGCAGCACCTTTAACTAAGTTATTACGTAAGGGTGTACTGTTTAACTAGGCTGATGCACAGCAAGAGAGGTTTAAGAAGCTCAAGAAAGTTCTAACTGAGGCCCTTGTTTTGATTCAGCCAAATCTAGGAAAAAGTTCACTGTCTACAGCGAAGCATCACATTTTGGGTTGGGATATGTGTTGATGCAAGAGGGCAAGGCGGTTTCATATGCGTCCCGTCAGCTTAAGATGCATGAGGCAAATTATCCGATGTATGATTTGGAGTTGGCTGCTATGGTATTCGCACTGAAGATTTTAAGGCATTATCTGTACGGTGAGAAGTGTATCATTTACACTGATCACAAGAGCCTCCAGTATCTCCTCACTTAGAATGAGCTAAATCTTAGGCAGCGTAGATGGATTGAACTGCTAAAAAACTATGACTGCACGATCGAATACCATCCTGGGAAGACCAATGTGGTGGCGGATGCACTGAGTCGTAGAGCTATGACTAATTTGAGGGCAATGTTTGCTCACCTCAGTTTATTCGATGATGGTGGTTTGTTGGCCAAGCTTCAAGTTAAACTGACATGGGTTTAGCAGATTAAGGGTAAACAGTTGGAAGATGAATCACTGGGTCTTCGTTTTTGATAGGCGAAGAGTGGGGATACTGTGGATTTTGGACTGAATAGTGAAGGGGTGCTCTATTTCCGTGGGAGAATCTGTGAACTGAAAGATACCGATTTAAGGCAGTCTATACTGCAAGAGGCGCATAGTAGCCCTTATGCTATGCACCCTGGTGGGAATAAGATGTATCGAGACCTTCATGAGTTATATTGGTGGCCTGGTCTTTAGCGTGAGGTTATCGACTTTGTGAGTAAATGTCTAACTTGTCAGCAGGTTAAGTCTGAACATTAGTTACCTTCAAAGTTGCTTTAGCCAGTTAAAATTTCATTTTGGAAGTGGGAGAGAGTGACTATGGACTTCGTTAGTGGGCTACTCTTAATGCCTACTAAGAAAGATTCAGTGTGGGTCATCATGGATCGGTTGACCAAATCTGCCCATTTCATACTAGTTCATACTGATTACTCCTTACAGAAGCTAGCTATACTGTATGTGTCTAAGATAATGAGATTGCATGGGGTATTGGTTTCCATAATATCTGATAGAGATCCTCGCTTCACATCTTGGTTTAGGAAGAAAATGCTTGAAGCTCTGGGTACAAGGTTGGACTTCAGTACAGCGTTCCACCCTCAGACAGATGGTCAGTTAGAGAGGGTGATTCAGATACTGGACGATATGTTGAGGAGTTGTGTGATTGATTTCCAAGGTAGTTGGGAAGATTACTTGCCATTAGTAGAATTTGCTTATAACAATAGCTATCAGTCTAGCATTTAGATGGCACCTTACAAGGCATTATATGGTCGTAGGTGTCGTAGTCCTCGAGTTGGACTGAGTTGGGCGAGCGGCATGTTCTGGGCCCTGAATTAGTTTCTGATACCGAGGACAAAGTTAGGCTAATTTGGGATCGACTGGAGGCGGCATCAGACAGACAAAAGTCGTATGTGGATCTGAAGCGTAAGGAGATTGAGTATTCTGTAGGGGACTTCATTTTTCTCAAGGTCTCACCATGGAAGAAGGTACTGGGATTTGGACGGAAGGGCAAGTTGAGCCCTAGGTTTATTGGGCCTTATTGCATACTGAAACGTGTGGGGCCGGTTGCATCAGTTAGAGTTGCCTCTAGAGTTAGACCGGATTCATGATGTGTTCCATGTCTATATGCTGAGGCACTACCACTCTAATCTCACACATGTTATTTCGGTGAAAGAGGTTAAGGTTAAGCAAGATCTAACTTTTGAGGAAGAGCTGATTCAAATATTAGATTGTGATGTAAATATTTTAAGAAAAAAGTCTATTCCACTGGTTAAGGTTCTTTGGCGTAATCATAGCTCCGAAGAGGCTACGTGGGAACCCGAAGAGGCAGTGTGACAACAATACCTTCATCTATTTTGATTAGGTAAATTTTGGGGCTAAAATTTTCTTTTAGGGGGTAGAGTTGTAACGCCCCAAAATCCTATGTATTTATTTTTGTATGGTTGTGAAAAATGTGTACTTGCTTTAGTGGTTATGTGTTCTGGGAGTGTTTGAGAAGTCTTGGGTTCAACCTTGGCTTGTGCAAAAGTTTTGTTATTATTTTGAATAAACCCTGTCTCTAGTCAGTAGGTTCTTAAATAAATGTGGGTATTTTATGTCAAAAAGGGCCTGCTTGTCTAAGGGATAAGTGGCGTGGCATTGTTAATGAAGGTCTTGAGTTTGAGTCCTGCTATGCGTAAAGGTGTTTTATTTTGCTGCTAGTGCCATTGGAGTGTTCTAGCTTAGCTGAAACTCTGAAGAGTTGGGGGAGAGTTCAAATTAGATGGTTGAGAGATTGGAGGAGAGTTTGGAGAAGTGGATCAAGGGATTGTTGGTCGAGTTTGAGTGATGTGAGGAGGAAAATTTGGAATTTTGAAAAGGAGTGGGAGAGTTAGTGCCAAATGTGAACTCTTGCTTCTTAGAATTCGGCTTTGGTTGGTACCTTTCTCTCTATCTCGGTTCTGGACATTTTTGGTCTTTGGTTCTTTTTGACTTTTTTTAGTGGCCGAATATTGCTATTGACCATTCTGGTACTTTTCGTGTTGGTCTATTTTGGTTTTGCTCTTCACTACTGTGCCTTTACTGATCGATTTTCTCCTCTTCCTCTACTCCTCTAGCAGCCATTCTCTCAGTTTTCTTTGCTTTTGCTGAATCTTCATTTTCTCCACTCCCGCAATCAATTTTGTTTAGGCTGATTCTCTGCTCTACTCTCTCTCTCATGCTTTGGCTGAGTACTCCCTTTTCCCTCTTCTCTTTCTCCCAATTCTTTTTCTCTCTTCATTTTGTTGTTTGGTCGAATACTCAACCTCTCCTCCTTCTATTTTTTCGGTTTCGACATTGTCATTTGATTAATCAGTTTGAGTGTACGGTTGCTTTCTCTTTCTTTTCTCTCTCTGTCGTGCTAGTCTTGTATCTAACATCTTCTTTTATTGTTGATTTACTGGGAGTGTGGTGGTGCTAGCCTAAATCAGTCAACTAAGGCAAGTGGTAATCTATGTTTTAGATAAATATTATAAGAGGGGTTGTTTTAACCCTATCATGTAGAGACTAATGTTGTGCTATGATTGGATCTAGGATTGAAGTGCTTAAGAGGAGTGTGCACACTTTCGCAAGCAAGGTGTGTAATCTCCATCCCAACTATGGAAATCGGCAAAAGCTAGAATAAGTGAATGATGACGCTACACGAGTATAGTCTCGTTCATGTGGTAGTCCGTGTGAGTAAACATAGGCATTTGATCGTAAAGGTCATCATGAGCGATTTCATAGGCTTAGGCCATTTTAGGCATTATTGGGAAAATTGGACCGCGTGGGCCCCACAGGCATGTGGACCGCACTCGGGTAAACCATACGAACGTGTGGTGAATTTTTAGCCAGGCTGTGTAACTCTCACAGCCAAGACCATTTCTAGGCTCGGAGGGTCACACAGATGTGTGGGCCCACATGGACCCGTATTATGGGCCTTGGGCCCATCTTCATTGTTCGGCTGTTAAGGTTGCACGGGTCACCCGAGACAACTTTGGACCTACTATTGGGTCGATAAGTGTACCTGGACCCCTAATTGATAAAATGACTATTATGCCCCTGTGGGATAAAATGACTGTTATGCCCTTATGAGATGTATGATTATATTTGAGCATGCCCCTTTAAACATATTGAATACACGTATGATATTATAACACAACATGATAGGATGCATGATATGTTGCATGGGGATGGGTTTTATTATGATTGGAAGAAGTGTATGGTACTGGTAGCTCTGCTGCAAATACTGTTTAGTGCCGCAACCGGTACAACTTGGAGTGTAAAGATTGGTGGGTTGATTAGATCCCCACTTGGAGTGCAGGGTTGGACGTAGATTGAGTGTAGAGGTTGGTTGGGCAGGATCTCTTGTTTGCATATCTGGATTGCACTGTCATTGAGATGGGCTTTTGACCCAAATTGATTCTGATACTGTAATGGGCTAGGGCCCTAACTAAGACTGAACCATTTCTGAAATGAGCTTAGGCCCAGACTGTATATGCTCACTGTTTGGTTTTTTGGATATGGGATTACACACTGAGTTTTCATAACTCACCCGTTTGTTTCTTTGTATAGGTAATCCCCAGTCTTAGAGGGATCGGTGCTGGGAGGGACTCAAAGGTGGCCATACAACCGCACATACTTCCATATTTGATTTTTAAATTATAAGTAATTTTATTTTGTGTATTTTTATTGTAATATGGTGTAACACCCCAAACACGGCCTGGAAGTTTGGCTCGAATCTGGTGTGTCACATTGAAGTGTTTTTTGAAAACCATGCTTCCATTAAAAACCCTTCTTAATAATTAAAAACTTATACCCTTTTTAAACCTTGTTAGAAAACCTTAGCTGAATAACATTCTTAACAACTTTGTAAAAAATCTTGGCAGTTGCGGAAGCTTAATTTAAAAACAATTGCGGATACGTGATGTTTTAAACAACAGTAGTTGCTTTGGAAAATCGTGTTCTAATACTAGCAATTATAAGAACAATAAATAAAATTCCAAATTTGAAATCCCGAAAATTACAAATAAAATTCCAAATTTAAAATCTAGAAAATTACAACGGCTTTACTACAACCCATATAAAAACATTTAAAAGTAATAATAAAAATTGTAACATAAACAGTGTGTGTGGCTTCCTCAAAGCCCCTCACAGCTCCGATCCGTCTAAGGCTGGAAATTACCTGAAAGGTTGATAAACGGGGTGAGTTTACGAAAACTCAGAGTGAAATCCCCTACTATATAAAAGGAACAGTCAGTCATATAAAAGAATTAAAAGCCTGGTCCCAGCCCTACTTGCAGTTTTAGTATCAATTGGGCCTTAGCCCATTATAACAGACAGTACCAGATGGGCGTTAACCCATTATAGAATAAGAAACATTATCAGAATCAGAATCAGGTGACAGAATCAGAATCAGAATTAGGTGACAGAATCAGATCAGTATCAGGTAACAGAATCTGAATCAGAATGTGAATGCAATCCAAACCCAATCCAGCCATCACACCACCTGTACCAGCCCATCACACCATGTGGGGAATAACTCAACCCACACAGCCCACACACCAATAAGCACCAAAGCTGCTAATAACAGAATATTGTGGCAGAGCCACTAGAATTAGATAATGTGGCAAATCCACTTAACAAAATACGTGGCACAAAGCCATCGATAATAGGTCTATAATCGTCACGAAGCCCATAATAACGGCACACAGCCATAATCAGGTTGGCACAAAGCCATACGTATGTTGGCGCAAAGCCATAATCAAAATAATTGGCTTTAAGCCATAGGTTGCTGTATCATGTTAGGCACATAGCTATCAGTGACGGTAATATAGTCGGCACACAGCCTTGAGTATATATGATCGACACAGAGTCGTCAATAATCATATATTGGCACATAGCCTTAGGCAATTACGTTTGGCACACAGCCTTCGGTAACATGATCGGCACTCAACCATCAATCGGTCCACAGTAGTCTTGGGTGACCAGTGCAACCTTATCAAATCAGCACGAATATACGGCTCTTAAGCCTTCGGTGGATCCACAGTCATCAAGCAACCATGCGATCCTAACAGATCAGATCTTCCTCCGTACAAAATCCCAACCCATGCAACATGTCATGTATGCAGAATGTCATGCCCATATTTGAATCAAATAATCACAGTCAAGTCATTCATATCACCAAAATATATTCACAATCAAATCCGTCAACCACACAGTCCAAGTCAATCACTTGCCCACAAGGGCAAAACAGTCATTTAACACCCTAAGGGCAAAATGGTAATTTTACCCCACAAGGGTATCTCGGTAATTCTACCCTATAGGGGTATTTCGGTAATTCTACCCTACAAGGGTATTTCAATAATTCTACCCTACAGGGGTATTTCAATAATTTTGCAAATCGAAGGTAAAACGGTAATTCTGTAAATCGGGGGTACTTTGGTAATTTAACAAGTCAAGGGTATTTCAGTAATTTTGTAAATTAGGGGGATTTTTGTAATTTTCTAAATCAAGGGTATTTCGGTAATTTTCCAAATTAGGGGTATTTTGGTAATTTTACAAATCGAGGGTATTTCGGTAATTTGGTAAACTAAAGTATTCTAAATAGGGATAACAATACGAATGGGCCTAAAGCCCATTCTCAGCCCAAATGGGCCCACACGCTCGTGTGGCCCTTTTAGCCCAAATCTAGCCACAGATATGAGATTCACCTAGCCTAGTCCAATATTTACTACACAATCAAACAACTGATCCAATTGGGCCCCTAGGCCCATTGGGCCCACATGGCCCCTTTCGGCCCATTGCGGCCCGAAGTAGCCATCTTACAGCTAGAGTAGTGAGAAATACACACCTGATAAGAGACTGGAGTCAATCTGCGCTCTGAGCACTGTTAGCCGACGCTCAACCCAAACGAGCATGCCATAAAGCAAAAGGGATCAGCCAAGAAAGGTACCTTTACTCTCCTCATGGTTCTCTCTATTTAAATCCAGCTTCACATCCACTCTTATGTTAGCTTCTCGATGTGGGATCCTTCCATCATCAGAGTTTAAATTCAACACCAACTCTTTCTGCCCCTTGTTAGCAAAATAAATGCTCTTTGATTGCCATGAGTTTCGAACCCTAGACCTCCTTGCCAACTCTATGACGCCACCTTCCTGCCTCTTATGAGGCGCTACTTTGCCACTAGACCACAAGGCTTTTTGTGGCACAACTTCTCCAACAATATTCTTAAGGCCTACCTACTACACCCAGGGTTTGATTCACCTTAAACCAAAATTTTTGCTGGAGTCCAGATTTGAACCCAAGACTTCTCCAACACTTCTCAGCACACTTAACCACTAAAACAAGCCTTCATTAACGAAATTTACATGCACAACAAAATATTATAAGTTGCCTTCAACCGCTCCCATACTGAAGGCCCAAAACTTCTAGGCCCAAATTCAGGGTGTTACATATGGCCTCTTTGGCTTTTATTTTTAATTTGGGATTTTTTATTCACTTTGATTTATAGCTGCTAGCAGTAGGGAAAGAAGCAAGTTTTCAAAAAGATAAACGCCTTTCAAAATACCATGAATACGCAGCTTGTTTTAAGAGCTTCCATAAGAATTAACGTTTTAAAAATTAATGACGTTATGATATGAACAACTTTTTGCCAAACGACCTACATTTTTGGAAATGAACGAGCTATCTGAAAATCATCACTAATGTCATAAATAAGTTAAATATAGAATAGGTTTTTCAACGATATCTCACTTTACGAAAAACACTTCAATGTGACATCGCCAGATTCGGCCATAACGTCTAGGCTGGGTTTAGGGTGTTACAATTCTTATTAAGTGAAATGTATGTCATATATATGTAGTGTGCTTGGTATATGATTATGGTTTAAAGTAATGATATGTATAGCCTATGACAGTTCATTATGGTAAGCTTGTCATATTAGTATGTTTTTTATATGTTTACTTTTATGATTTAGCTCAAATGAAGTAAACTTGATTGATGGATACATATATATATTTTGGTTGTGGCTTATTATTGGCTTATTTGGAATGCATAATTTGTATTATGAATTCGTTCAAGCTAATAAGCTTAATACATAGTATATATGTTTTTTATGTTTGTTATAAGATTTGGTAAAGGGGTTATTAAATTATTTTAGAAGTGTTTTTATGGCATATTTTATGTGATGGAACAATATGATTATTGTGTATATATTTGATGATTGAAATTATGACCATTTGGATAGTTAAAAAAGTTAAGTTAATGTTTATAATCGGATAGTCATAAGTAAAATAAGTGTACATACCAATGGTATGAGCCTGTGTACTTGGTTTATGAGTGGTATTTATCTATGATAATTAATATGCGAATAGGGTGTACTGTGGTTTGTATTTTGTGCTCATTAAATGGTTCATAGTGGTATGCTAAAATACACATTAAATATATATATATCGACATGTATTCGTTTTATGTGTTTGAATGTCTTAAGGTATGCGCATGAAATTTGTCATGTATTAAGCTATGTTATAATTCAATTATTTGAATGCTATAAAGGAGATGTATATATGATTCGTATAATTGAGTTTATATTACCTTAAACATGAATAGTAATGATTGACTCTCTCTTAAGCTGTGTATGGTTCGGTAATGCCTCATAACCCTAATTCGGCGATGGATATGGGTTAGGGGTGTTACACGCCCGTGTGAAATCTGAAGGGTATACTGACTTGGATCACACGGCCAGCCAGACACCCATGTGCTAGCCCGTGTGTCACACACACGACCTGTAGACACGTCCGTGTGTCTAAGTCGTGTAACACTCTAACTTGTTTAAATAAGTTACAGCATGCACACGGTGGAATCACACGCTAGTGTGCTCAACCGTGTGGGGTGAATTAGGCTTAGTTTAAGCCACATTTCTCACCATCCTTAAGCAAACCTAAACCAAATATTTTCATACATTTTAGTACATTCAAAAGCAACCGAAACATGCTATTTCATACACATATCATGCCATTTATAAATCATCCATTTCACTACTCAAATCATAATCCAAAACATATCATATTAATATGTCATAACCAACATTTTTCACCTAACTTTCAAATGCATAATCTTACCATCTTATCATCTATTTCATACTTTCAAACATACTATTTCATCATTAATAAGCTAATCCATAACATGCCATTTTGCAAAAAATAATACCCCAATTGACAACCATCTATTCGAGCACACATATAACCATCACAACAACCATACAAAACATGCCAAACTACAAGGCCATACATATATATCATATCTCACTTATCAAACTCATAAATTAAGCCAACTTAAATGGCCAAATACACACCAACATGTACATCATTTACTAGCCAACTCTCATGACTAAAATCACAACTCGAAACAAATTATCTTAATACTCGCCTATACATGCCATATATCATATTTACAAGCATCAAAAGTACCAACAAGTTGATTAATAGTGTGACGATGTTCCTGAAGATCCCTGAATTTGAGCTTGCTATGATTATCTATAAAATAGGGAAAGAACACACAAAGTAAGCTTTAAAAGCTTAGTAAGCCATATACAAATAAATTACCACATGAATCAACATCAGTTCCATCAATAAAGAAACTATGAGTAAGCACTTATAAGTTCATAAACCTTTCTCATTGTATACATATTCAATATTGTAATTGAATTCATCAAATACTTCATTTTTCAATACTCGTATGAATCTCGTATGTACCTGAATAACTTAACTTGTTCACACATTCTTTCTCGAATTTACTTTGCCCATTTAACCTTTTGGAATCGTTAAGGATACTCGAAAATCACGTATATCTCATACAATGCCATATCCTAGATATGGTCTTACATGTTATCACATATCGATGCCGATAGCCCATCTATGGTCTTACACAAAATCAAATAATGATGCCAATGTCCCAGACATGGTCTTACACGTAATCTCATAATGATGCCAATGTTCTAGACATGGTCTTACACATAATCACATCTCGTTAATACTAATGTCATGACATTCGTATCCTATACTATTCCTTAGGTTCGTACGGGACTTTCAGATATCGTAACCCTGTTGATTATTGCTCTTATTTGATCATTCAACATTCATAGCAATTCAATGACAATTAAACACATATAATTCAATTTAAAGACATTTATTTGTATATGAACTTACCTCGTATATACGATGAACAAATCAGATCGACAGCTCGACAACTTTCCATTGCCCCCAATCTAAATCTAATTTCTTTCTTTCTTGATCTATATGAATTGAAATTTAACTAATTTAATCATCTTTTCATTTAATTTCATCCAAAACACACAAATGAGGCATTTTACACATTAACCCCTATAATTTCACATTTTCTCAATTTTGTCCCTATTTCATAGAAACACAAATTACATAATTTCTTTTCAAATTCATGAGTGCCAAATTTCTATAGAGTTCTTAGCAGCCTTAAACCTCTATTTATTTCACATTTCAAACCCTCAATTTACAAAATTCACAATTTAATCCCTAACTTGTATTTTCTTCAAAAATCACGTTACAAAACATTAAAACCTATCATTTATCTACCATTTTTCATCATCAACTATCACAAAGCTCATGGATTCAAAAATGGCATTTTACAAAATCACCAACAAACTTAAAAATTATGGCATGGGAAAATTAGGGCATGGGCTAGCTAATACTCAAAGAAACGATCACAAAAACATAGAAATCATAAAAAACTGAGCTCAAAACATACCTTAATCAAGCTTCAAAGGTGCTGAATATCACAAGCCCTAAATATTTTCCTTTCTCTTTAATTTTCAGTTCAAAGATGATGAATAAACTAAAATTTTTTATTTTGGTTTTATTTATTATGCCTTAATAACCAATTTACAAAATTAACCTTATTATAAAACATTTAATATCATCCATTTAATGCCCATTTATGTAAAATTCCACTATAAATGGTCTAATATCATCATAAGGACCTTTCATTTAATAAATCATAGTAATTAAACACATTTAACATATAGAATGTCACTTTTGCATTTTATGCGATTTAGTCCTTTTATCAAATTAAGCATTCAAACACTAAAATTATTTCACGAAACTTTCAAAAATATATAATAACATGCTATAAACAAAAAATGATATTTAAATAAATTTTCTGACATCAAATTTGTGGTTCTGAAACCACTTTTTTGATTTAGCTAAAATCGGGCTGTTACAGTTTATGGTTGATTTGGTTGTATGTATATGCTTGGATTGGTGTTGCGTGTTGTGGTGTAGGTTGGTAAATAGCCTTATTTTGTCCATACAAGCAAAGACAAAGTCGTGTGTCTCATTCGTGTGAAGGAGACGACCCATGGACATGGGCGTGTGCCCAGGGCATGTAAAGTCTGCACCAATTTTATGAAAAATTATGAAAAATAAATCGTCCACACGGCCTAAGCACAAGGGTGTGTGACTCGGCCATGTGACTTTAATTTGTTGATTACGTCATAAATAGAGAGTTACACAGGTTAGGAACACGGGCTTGTATGACCACACGACCTACCCACATGGGCGTGTCCCAAACCATATGGGCGTGTGACCTTGTTTTGATGAAAAATTTTCTAAGGGTTGTAGAATTTTCTACAGTTCTTGGTTTAGTCCTAAACCAACTCCAATGCATGTTTAGGGCCTCGTAGGCTTGTTTTAGGGATGATATGAATGTTTTCGAAAAGTTTTAAATTTGAGTGGAAATTCATGTTTTAGTTTTGAACTTTTGTTTAAGCATAAGTCCGGTAGTGCCTCATACCCAGTTCCAGCATCGAATACAGGTAAGGGATGTTACACTCAATGATTTCATAAGCCTCATTATAAGACTTAGAAAGGAGAGCACTGTTAGCAGAAGCGTCCACTATAATCATCGTGTGAGCATTGAGACCATCATAAAACGTTCAAGTTAGATGCAATATGGGATTCCATGATGAGGGAACTTTCTTAATAATTCTTTGTACCTATCCCATGCATCATACAAGGACGCATCATCCATTTGTTGGAAGGCAGTGATCTCGTTCCTCAACTTAGAATTCTTGCTAGGTGGGAAATACTTCATGAGGGATCTTTCTGCTAACTCTTGTCATGTGGAAATTGAATTTGGTGGCAGTGAGTTCAACCAGGCTCGAGCTCTATCCCTTAGTGAATATGGGAACAGCTTCAATTGTAATACATCTTCGGATACTCCGGCTAACTTGAAAAAGTCACTCACCTCTATAAATAGTCTTAAGTGGAGATGAGGATTTTTGGTAGACATTCCACTGAATTGGCCCATAGTCTGAAGCATTTAAAACATCACAGGCTTCAGCTCGAATTGCTGTCCCTCAATTTTGGTTCTCCTAATACCCAAATTAAGATCATGAAACACTGGCACGGCATACTATCTTAAAGCTCTATCCCTATCATTAGCAATAAAGATAGGATTTTGAGCAGGGTTTGCTCCGTCTCCTTAATTTGAATTTTTTAAGTTCATTTGGTCCCCTTCTGACTTGCTTGTCTTCTTCACTGTTGAAAAGTTCATCCATTCTCGGGGTTTACAAGGGGTAAATCAATAATTCAGTTAATACTTAAAAACATCTGAAATAATTACAAAAAAATTAATTAAGTTAAAATTGAACTAAAAAATAAACCAAAATGCAAAACTAACAAAAAGTAAAATAAATAAATCTCAAATGCACAATTTCAAAATACAATTTTAATTTGACATAATTATGTTAGATCAATTATTTCTTAACTTAGAGTTATTAAAGTCATGTTTATATTGTTATGAATAAATTCACGGCAACTCGTAATTTGCTAACTTATGAACATACTCACCTACAAAAATCCATTCATCTTTTGATTATATCCCTATGTCAATTCAACCGATTAAACAAATCTTAATAGGCAAATATGTTATTGCACCTACATACTTATTAAATTGAAATAATCTCTTGTACATATCCCTATGTCAATTCAAACGATTAATTAAATATAATAAGCACATAAAAGACTACGTGAGATAACAAGGTATCCCTACCTTGAAACAGTTTAATCATAATAATCTTGCAAGTTATGCAAGACAAATGTATCGTCAGATACCGTTGCTAATTTAACCCTCAGCTACCTTAGATGTTTAAATAACCACTAATTAAATACTGTGTCCATTAATTACAATTTCAATACTTTAAAATAATTAATTCATTAGCTACCTCGCAATTGTAATGCAAGAATAACTTACTCATGATTTTACTTAATCAAGCATCTTACTGAGGGCTATATCAACATAAACACAAGTTCAACAATTTTAGCAAACAAAATGCAATCAACCTAACATGTAACATCCTGATTTAAGCCTAGTCAAAACAGTGGTTTTGAGACCACAAATTCGAAGTAGAAATAATTATTTTATGATTGTTATAAGGTTTAGGATGTGAATGCATGCTTGTGTGAAAATTTCACAAGGAAGTTTTACGGCTAAGATACCCAATTTGATTGTAGGAACTAAATTGAATAAGTTGCAAAACTTGAGTTCTAGAAGCTCTTAGCAGGAAATTGAGTTGGATTATTAATTAGAGCCCCTTGGATAGCAAATTGACCATGTTCTAAAATTTTGGACATAAATGGACATGCATGGATAAAAATTCAAAGTTTAACAAAAAGGGCATTTTGGTCATTTGGTTAATTAAAGAATAAAAAGGGAAAATTCAAGAAAAAATGTTGTCCATCTTCCTCATAGTGTGCCAAATTCAAGGGGTTCCATTGCTAGGGTTTTCAACATTTCAAGCTTGATTGTAAGTGCTCCCTAACCCCGTTTTTAATGTTTTTTTGCATTTTTGAAGCCTTTGAAGCATGATCTATCCATTTCTAGCCATATTTTGAGCTAGGGTTCATGTCTGAAATTTGACCCATGTGTGCCATGTTTGTATCTTGATGTTTAATGGAGGAATATGAATGTTTGATGTGTGATAAACATCTTTTGCAAAGTGGTTTTTAGTGAAAACACTTAAAAAGGACTTGTTTGGAAAAGGTGTATAAATGAGTAGTAAAAATGTGAAATAAAGGAAAATGTGGGATGATATGTGCATGGTATAGGTTCGGCTAGGCTTGGGTAACCAAGAAAATGCATGCATTTCATCTTACGAGCCTAGAGAACAATATGTAAAAACGTGCAAAGTTAGGGGTAAAAGGGTAATTTTGCCATAGAGCAAGTTTTTGGGCTGAAATTGAGAAATGTGATGAATTAATAATTTAATTTGCTTATATAGACACGAAAAGACCAATCCCGAAAGTAGACCGTGGAAAACAAAACGTTTTGGAATAGTCAGAATTCAAACATGAATGGTCTAGGTAAGTTCGTGTAACTTAATTAGATATGTAAATATGTTGATTTTATTTGTTGAGTTACTGTGTAATGTAAAAATATTGAATTGTGTGAAAATGTCCATAAACTCAGAATTTATCGAAAAAAGGGTTGTAATCCGTTTAAATACTGAATTCCGATGGATAGGTTATCTTTTATGTGAAATGGGATCCTGCATGTGTTGCAAAAAGGATTTAGTCCAGACGGGTAATCCATTGATCTCATTATGGAAAGGATTTAGCTCGGACGGGTAATCCTGAAATAAGTCTATCGAGTACAAGTTTTAATTAGAATTTAGCCTGGACTGGTAATCCTAATTAACTGGATTTAGCCTGGACTGATAATCTAGATTTATCTCTATAGGGAATTATTTGTCATATAAAGGATTTAGCCTGGATTGATAATCTGAAAAAACCCTTAGAGTATATGATACACCTAGAATTTAGCCTGGACTGGTAATTCTACTATAAGATATATGGCTCGAGAGTGTACCAAAAAGATACTACTGGATATGAATTGACGGATAATAAAATAGTACACTTAGAGTTTGGTACATGATGAAATATCCATCAGGAATTCAATAACTCAATGGATAAAATGCATATATTTATAACACATGAGAAACGTGAAATAGAATGTGTACATGATATAATGAGCTCATCTATTTATCTTGGAATATTTGTGACTAACTTGTTAATTGACTGCATGTGTTTAGGGAACATTGTCTATAATTGATGGATAGTATGGCTTATTCAAATTATGTGTTTAAAATAACCGGTAAGTTACTTTCCGTTATATGAACTTACTAAGCATGTAATGCTTGCCCCATTTTATTTTTCCCTTGTCTTATAGTGTTTCTGGACTCGTGAAGGTTGAGGGACGGTTAGAGCTTTGATCACACTATCAACAATCTTATTTTGGGTATAAAAGAATTATTCATTGTAACACCCGTAACAGTCGCCAGAATAGGTTAAGTGGCATTACCAGACTCATAAACACAGATCAGAGCCATCAAACATCAAATATCCTTTCATTTAAATAACCATAGGTCACTCGTATCAACATGAACTTAAAACGATTGTACGAAGTCTAAAACATGCTTTCAGGATCAATTCGATAACATATGAAAGTTTCAGAACTTAAAAAAAATTCAACTTTTAAATGGTCACGCGGCTTCAACTTTTAAATGGTCACACGGCCTTAGACACACCTGTGTGTCTAAGCTGTGGCAAATCAGGGCATAGCTACTGACTTGCCCACATGGCTACAAGACACGCCCGTGTGCCTTGGCTGTGGTCGAGTCTGACTTTGGCCACATGGCTAGCCACACACCTGTGTGCTTTGGCCTTCTTCAGGCCTGACTTACAATTGTAGCGTACCCCAGGGGACACATGATCATGCAACATAGCTGTGTGTCACACAAGGCTAAGACACACGCCCGCGTCTTAGCCCGTTTGGACAAAAATAGTCCATTTGAATAACCAATTTCCCACCCCAAAATGGGTCAACCTACAAGCAAAGAAACAAGCATATTTACTTAACCTTTTCAGCCAATATCTATACCAAATCATACATAATTTATGCTAAAACATTACCAAATATTTCCATTCTCAATTCATCACTCAATTCATACCAAAACTTAAACTAACATCATACCTAACCAAATGACCGATACATCATTCAAACATATGCTATGAACTTACCAAACTTGCCATTGTACCATCTCTTTTAACCAACCAAAACATACCAAATTGTACATTGGCAGCACATATCATATACCATTATCAAACTATAAGTTCAAACATAAGCTAGCCAAATCACATGGCTAAATATATACATCACAAAACATAATCCCACAACTACTAGCCTATACATGCTATACTTCAAAATATACAATTTCAAATATACCAAAATGAGGTTCGATAGTGTGCTGAAAATCCTTGACGATCCTCGAGCTTGCAATAGCACCGATATCTATAAAACAATACAGACATACACAAAGTAAGCTTTCAAAAGCTTAGTAAGCTTGCACCAAAAACATCAAACAGTATATAAAATATGACACATCAACACATAAGGACTTATATATTCTCAACTCAGTCATCAAGTCCATGCCAACATCATCTATATGTTTGTACCAAATTCAATAAACTTTATAGGCATTATACCATCTACCACGTAGGTATTATACTTACCTGAACATTCCCGTATTCATTCGTTTTCATTCTCACCTCTTGTTCGGATATTTTAAGATTTTTCGAATATAACCAATGCTTTAAACATCTGCACACTTAGTGCTTTAAAGATTAGCTGAAGCTATAATAATTCCGTACACTTAGTGCCATCTCAATTAACTGAAGCTATTTCGATATTGCACACTTAGTGCCTCATATAGTCGAAACTAAATTAACTCGCACACTTAGTGCCAAATACCATTGTTTTATCATCGAATTTGTCTAACTCAATTATATATACATCTATGTATAATCAAAACAGCAATATATACTTACATCATCATGTCCTATGTACGAACTTACCTCGTATTCGGAATTGTCAACTTGGATTGTTTACTCTACAATCTTTGACTTCCCTCGGTCTAAGTCTGAATTCCTCTTTTATTGATTTATATTATTCAAAATTAACCCTTTTATTCACCAAGTAATTCAATTCAACCCATAAACATTCATTTAGGGCATTTTATAATTTAGCCCTCACATTTACACATTTTGACACTTTAGTCCCTAATTCACAAAATCACAAAATACACATAATTTTCATATACTCGTGCTTGACTGAATTCTCCTAGTACTCATACTAGTCCACACATTTCATTTATTTCACATTTTAGTCCTTCAATTTACAAATTTCACAATTTAGCCCATTTTACTCAAAATCACCATAAATCCAAAGATAAAACATAAAAACCCAACATCAAAATTTCATATTTCATCAATTAACAACCTAAAGCTCATGAATTCATCCATGGAACATTTCAAAATATTCACCAAAATAAAAAATTCAAGCATGGGCTTTGTAAAACACAAAGCAACGATTACAAAAACGTAAAAATTATCGAAAACGGACCAAAAACCATACCTTAATCACCAAAAAGAGTAGCCGAACCCTAGTTTGAATTTTATTTTATTATCCTTTTGAATTTTCTTCCTTTTTATTTTATTAATATGACTTTTATAACCATTTTTCCTAATTTTCCCTTTTATAACAACTATAAAACCATTTAATGGATGGTTGTTTTAGTCCATTAGCATTTTCAATGGACAAATAACAACATAAGGACCCATGCTTTAGAAATCCAACTCAAATATGTACTTTAACATCTAGCACACATCTTTTACACTTTACGAGATTAGGCCCTTTTTGCAAATTACCTTTTTGCAAATTAAGCACACAAACAATTAAATTTTCACACAAGACTTTCACACATGTCAATTCACTTATAATAGGCACAGAAAATAATATTTAAATATTTTTCTAACTCAGATTTCTGGTTCCCAAATAATTATTTCGACTAGGGTTGAAATCAGACTATTACATTCATTTTGATATAATGGCATGTATAGGTTAATTAGTCTTTTTGTCATATGTATCATTGATTTGACCAAGTGTGATGGCTTTTGATGATTGATAAATTCATTTTGTATATGGCCATGAGATATGGCATATATTCACTATTGGGTTATAAGCCTTATTAATCATGTATGCATGCAATGTGTTCATGTTGATGTGGTTGCTTGTGAATGATGGATGTTAGTAATGATATGTTTGATTGGTGAATGAACCATGATTATTAAATATGGCCTTAACAATGTTATAAATGTGTAAAGTGGGAAAGAAGAATATAAGGCCTAGTGCTGATAAATTGGCATGGAAAGATTAGAAGAAGCATGTAAATTTGAGGTAGTGCTAGGTTACATTAGGGTCATAATTTAATCATGAATATTAGTATTGGAGCATCTAAATGTGCTTTGTTGCATATTAAGAAAAATGTATAAGTTGGTGAACCGCTATGGGTGACAAATGGCTTGGAAATTAGCCTAGAATTTGTCCACATAGGTAGACATAATGGCGTGTGTCTAGACCATGTGTCACACACGGTCTACCCCATGGGTGTGTTGTTTAGTTGTGTGTCCCCTACACTTTAGTTTTACAAGTCAGAATGCCTAGTCGTAAACACACGGGCTAAGCCCCGAGTGTGTGTCTTGGCTGTGTGAAGGACACGGCCTACCCATATGGGCGTGTAATCTGACCATGTGAAGTCTACACCATTTTATGAAAAATTATTTAATTTTTAATTGACCATAAAGTCTGGCCACACGGGGGTGTGATAAGGCCGTGTCACCCTATTTTGGTGTTGACGTCATAAATAGAGAGTTACACGGCCTGAGGACACCGGCGTGCCGAGGGTACACGGGCGTGTCCCCTATTTCACACGAGCATGTGACTATGTTCTAAAGTAAAAGTTTTCCAAAGTTTCCGATTTGATCTCAGACCATCCCTAATGCATTTTTTGGGCCTCGTATGCCCGTATAAGGGATATTATGCTTGTGTATGATTGAATTATGATTTCAAAGAAATTTTATCGCCCGATTTAGCATGAACATTTGTGTACGTGTCTGGTAATGCCTCATACCCTATCCCGATTATGGATACGGGTAAGGGGTGTTACTCTTAGTGGTATCAAAGCTATGATGTAACACCCCAAACCTGAGACCGTCGCCAGAGTCGAACACGAGGTGTTAACAGACTTCAAACCACTTATTTGACATTTCCTAGACAAGCTGCTAATCTGCGTACTAGTCGCTTTAAAAATCATATCTTGAGTTCTGAAACTCGAAATCCAGTTCCGTAAATTTTCCCTGGAACTAGACTCATATACATATATGGAAGAATTTTTGTAGAATTTTTGGTTGGGCCAATTAGTACAGTTTATTAGTTAAATTCTCCCCTATTACAGGGTGCGACTACACTGACCTTCATGCATTACGATTTGGATAACTCCCTGCACAGAGCTTCAATACTGATTCCGTTTGTTTCTATAGAAACTAGACTCAGAGAGGAATCTATACATATATTGCATGACTCCTAATTATCTCTGGTTAATTTATAATGAATTTCCAAAGTCGGAACAGGGAACCCAGAAACCGTTCTGGCCCTGTCTCACGAGAACCTGAATATCTCTTAACATACTGTCCATATGATCGTTTCGTTACTTCTATATGAAAATAGACTCATCGAGATTCGATTACATAATTTATTCACTATTTAATTCCATTCCCACTAATTTTTGTAATTTTTCAATCCCACGTCACTGCTGCTGCCAGCATCTGTTACTGAAGCAACTATGCCCATTTCGTGATTTCTCATTGATCTAACTAGTAATTCATCATACATATCACAAAATTATAATCATGACTAGCCATACCAAAGGCTAATCATTGTCAAACATCTCCCTACTACACTATTGCCATATCATGAATCTTAACACCAAAATTAATCAGCCATGACATATGGCATAAAAATCGAATTACCAAGACTTACGACCTAACGTTATAAAACCAAATCCAACCGAACATTTATGCCATTTTCGCATGGCTAAAAGTTTACATACCAAATTTCAACAAAACGTATTAGCCTATACATGCCGAAATGTTCTCCTAGACTGACTAAAAAGAAGATACCAAAAGTTGCTAGCCGGTGTGATGACTCCGATGACGGCCCGATCACGCAAAAAGAGACGAGTCCAAGAAACCTAAAATAGGTGACAAGGAAACACCGAGTGAGTATATAACTCAGTAAGTCATAAGCAATGCACTACCATCCATTAATAACATTATCACAAGAGGAAGCAAAATGGAACGAGGCTAGTTACTCCATCCATACCGAACCATACCATAGTTCCTCAAACCTATCGGTTCAATCTCATACCAAGTCATGCATTCACATTCCATATACTAATCAATAGGATATTCGAGGCATTTTCATACATCATTTTATTTTCGTTACAATCATACAACTAAACGACCTTTCACCTATTCCACGATAAATCTTATGTACGTGACTTCAATTATAATTGTCACATAGGTTCAAACTTACCAAGCTCAACTTCAAATATAAACATAACGCCTATTAGTCACGAACTCAAGGTACTTACCCGATCCGCTGTCCGTGATCAACTCAATAATGTCGCACACTTAGTGTCCATAGTGATTCAAAAGTATATATTAAGTCCGCACACTCAGTGCTATATAATCAACTCGCACACTTAGTGCTATATAATCAAACTCGCACACTTAGTGCTACATAATCAAACTCGCACACTTAGTGCTGTACAATTTAAACCCGCACACTTAGCGCCAATCTCATGATCATAAATGTTTATACCCGCACTCTTAGTGCCGAGATCAACAACTCAATACATCTCACCTCTTTTCTTTTCATTCAACACTTTCATCACCACATACATACATGTATATATATATATTTATCATTCCATTCAGCATCATTACATAGACGTTATGACCATTTAAATTAATACAAACTATATGCTTAATGACTTACTTTATGTTGGGTAAAATAATTCCAAGTCAGCTACTCGATGACCTTCGATTTCCCCTTGTTGGACGCCTCTCCTTTAGGTTCTTGAGCTTAAATAAATAAATCAACTAGTTTAATTACCTTGCTAGTTATTTATATCCCATAACATTAATAGTTTCATATCAAAAGAAGCATACGGCAACATTTTATTTTTATTCACCTTATGCTTTTTACTAACTTTAAGCCATTCGGTTATTGATCACCTAAGATCCAATTACTAAAATTAACCCAATAAGTATTTCAATAAAACACACATAAATATTATATACACGGCAACCACCCTTGTTAATTACTCATATATATTTTAATAATTTTCATTTCATCTTACAACCATTCTTGTTCAAAACATTAGAACCTTAACTAATACTTATAAATTGTCTCAAGGCCGAATGCATTCTTACTTCCAAAGTAACATAGTCGATGATATATTTTATTTCAAGGTACATATTCATAATTCAAATTCAACCATATAAACCAATATCACCCACTTGATCAATTATAGAGAATTAAAGTTAATATCACAATGTGTACTCTATATGGCCCATTATACATAATCAAATTTAACATCATCTATATATTTACTCATATGGCCGAATATACATACCCCCATATAATATCATTTTCATTCCATTTAACACTTAATTTCCACCACATAAACACTTGGCCGAATAATCCTAAACTAGCAAAACTCCATATTTGTTCATACCATCTTTTAAATTCACATGTATATTTTATTTTTACATGAACCATAGCCGAATCGTTTTAACCATGAGTAACATAACAAGCATAAATCATACTTATGGATATACCATGGCCGATTCAATCTAATCACATCCAAAATCATCAACCATTTTCAATGCATATAACATATATAAACATGAATAAGTTTCATATAATCTCTTAACACATTAATTTCTTTCATCAACAATCTTTTGTTTCTTTATCCATCAAAACTTAAAGGTAAGAAAAAAATCAAGTTCTTCTCACACATACCATAACCGAAAGTTCCATCCAACACTCTAAATTCAAAATTTTAGTATGGCTAGGTAAGAAAAACGTGATGATTAACCTGAACAAACTAAGATTTCAAAAGAAAGATTAACAAAATTTACTAACCTTCTCTTCATTCAAAAGGCCGAATGCCTTTGCCCCCCCTCTTTTTCTTCTTCTTGTACGGCTAAGAAGAACAAGGTAATAACCCCTTTTTTTTTCTCTTTTATTATCCTTAGTATTTCTTTTATTATTTCCTTTCTTTTTCATAAAATAATGACCACTTCATGGAAATTTACCACATATTCTAATATATGCTCCATCATGGTCGGCCACTATGTATAAAAAAAGGAGTATTTGACATGCAAAGCCATTATTTTCACTACATGCTTTAATAGGTCCTTATAAATTAACCTATCACATTTCAAAATTTTCTCACATAAGTCCTATTTACTAAAATTCACCTACAATTAAACAAAATTCAAATATGAAATTTTCGCACATGCATATATACATATAATAAGCATCAAATATGACAGCTAATTATTTTTATGACTCGGTTTAGCGGTCCCGAAACCACTTCCCGACTAGGGTCAATTTTGGACTGTCACATATGATTTAGTCAATTCTTGGACTAACGTAGCATGTATCGAGTCTAGCTATACATGCCATTATACAAGTTATGATAATGTGACATCTCTTAACCGTTTCAAATGTATTTATATACAGTAAATGTCTTCCAACCAAGCTCGAGATAAGCCTAAGGAAGCCGAGAGCCATGCTCATGCTTCTGTATAGTGCGCCACATCTAGTAGTAGTAGGAGGCCCATGTCTAGTGGTCGAGAAGAGGCAAAGGCAGCCTTTTTCACAATAATGGATGTATGGTTTGGTAAGTACTTGAGAACCAACCCTGCTATACTACAACCTCCCCCACCTCCTACACGATTTGAATAAGAAGTACCACAAGGTATTGCACCAGTAAGAATTGGTAAAGCTCCAGTAGACAAACTTAGGAAATATGGGGTTGAAAAGTTTAGGGCTACAATTGATGACGATTCGAAACGGGCTGAGTTCTAGCTTGAGAACACCGTGCGAGTTCTTGACAAGTTGTCATGTACCCTCGAGGAATGCTTGAAGTGCATGGTATCTCTACTGAAAGACACTGCAAACAACTGGTGGAAGACTATATCCTTAGTTGCACTGAGAGAAAATATTACATGGGAGTTCTTCCAAGTTGAATTTAAGAATAAGTAAATCAATCAAAGGTTCTTAGATCAGAAGAGAAAGGAATTTCTAGAGCTTAAGCAAAGGGAATGGACTGTGTCAGAATATGAATGGGGTTTTGTCCGATTGAGCTAGTATGCCCAAGAGTGGGTTCAGAATGAAGCAGAAATGTGTAAATGCTTCGAGGAAAGACTAAATGAGGATGTTAAACTATTGATTGGGATCCTAGAAATAAGAGAGTTCACCGTGTTAGCTGGTAAAGCTAAGAAAGCTGAAGAGCTAAGTAATGAAAAGAAATAAGTGGAGAGGAAAGCTTAGGTTTCAAGTAAGATATTCATGGGAAAGACATACACATCTCCCACAAAGAAGTCGAGAAGTTATCAGGAATGCTCCAATTTATCAGTGGGACATTCGAGTAAAGCAAGAAGCTTTAAGCGACCCAATACACGATCTTCATCTCCCATGGCGACTAGTGTGGGGAGTGCAGGAAACCAAAAACCATGATGTAATAGTTGTAATAAGTTTCACTTTGGAAAGTGTCGGATGAGGAGCGGGGCATGCTTCATGTGTGGTTCTCTTGACAACTTCCTTAAGGATTGCTCAGAACGAGTTGACAAAGAGGTTGAACCAACCCTAAAATCGAGTGATCCTATTTCTCGAGGCAGGCCTCCAAGATACCCTAAAAGTGCCAGAGGTGGTCATCGTGTTGAAAGGGACTTCACCATAAAATCAAAGGCTCGAGCCCCAACAAGAACTTATGCCATATGTGCTAGAGAGGAAGCCTCACCTCCTGATGTCATTATGGGTACATTCTCTCTTTATGGTATTCCTATTGTTGCTTTGATTGACTCGGGATCAACCCATTTGTATGTTTGCATGAAATTGGTGTCTAGTAAGGAATTACCTGTAGAGTTTACTGAGTACATGATTAAGGTGTCAAACCTGTTAGGAAAACATGTATTAGTTAACAAAGTATGTAAGAAATGCCCTTTGATGATTAGGGAACATTGTTTTCTGAATAACTTAATGTTGTTTCCATTCGATGAGTTCAATGTCATATTGGGTATGGATTGGTTTACACTACATGACGCTATAGTCAATTGTAGACAGAAGGTCATGGAATTGAGGTGTGAAAATGGTGAAACTCTTCAGGTGGAACCAGATGAGTCAAACATACCATCCATTGTGATTTCCTCTATGTCAGCTCAAAAATACATGAGAAAGGGGTGTAAAGCCTATTTGGCCTATGTGTTGAATACTAAGGAATTCGGATTTAAAATTAAATCAGTGCCAGTAGTGTGTGACTACCCAAATGTGTTTCCAGAGGAGTTGTTGGGATTGCCCCCTATTAGAGAAGTTGAATTTAGTATTGATCTAGTGCCAGGAAAAACACCAATTTTGATTGCCCCATATCAGATGGCTCCAACGAAATTAAAAGAATTAAAATCTCAGTTGCAAGAATTAACGGATAACAGTTTTACAAGACCTAGTTTCTCTACCTAGGGTGTACCATGTTATTCGTGAAAAAGAAAGATGGTTTTATGAGACTCTACATCGACTACCATCAACTTAATAAGGTAATAATTAAGAATAAATACCCGTTGCCGAGGATTGACAACTTGTTTGACCAACTGAAATGAGCAACGGTATTTTCAAAAATATATTTGAGGTCTAGCTATTATCAATTGCGCGTCAAAGAGTTAGATGTGCCCAAAACTGCTTTCCGAACAAGGTATGCTCATTATGAATTCCTTGTTATGTCGTTTGGCCTAACGAATGCTCTCGTAGTATTTATGGAATTGATGAACCAAATTTTCTGACCATACTTGGATAAATTTGTTGTAGTGTTTATTGATGACATACTGATTTGTTCACCTAATGAATCTGAGCATGCCGAACACTTGAGGATAGTTTTGTAAACTCTGAGAGATAAAAAATTGTATGCTAAGTTCAGAAAAAGTGAATTTTTGCTTAAAGAAGTCGGGTTTTTGGGACATATTATTTCGGGTGATTGTATTAGATTTGACCCGAGTAAGATCCCGGCTATCGTCGAATGGAAACCACCGAGAAACATGATAGAAGTTAGAAGTTTTTTAGGCTTGGCTGGCTATGACAGACGATTTGTTGAAGGGTTTTCTATGATCGCCAATTCGATGACAAGGCTGCTCCAAAAAGATGTTAAGTTTGAGTGGTCAAAATGGTCTCAGAAATGCTTCGAGAAGCTAAAGACGCTACTGATTAAAGCACCAGTTTTGGTACAACCCAAGTCTGGTAAAAATTTGTAATTAATAGTGATGCATTCTTGAATGGTTTGGGATGCGTACTCATGCAAGAGGGTAAGGTGGTAGCCTACGCTCCAAGACAGTTGAAGCCTCACAAGAAGAACTACCCGACAAACGACTTGGAATTGCCTGCTATTGTATTTGTGTTAAAGATTTGGAGACACAATCTGTATGGTGAGAAGTGTCATGTGTTCACTGATTGTAAAAGTTTGAAATACTTGTTGACACAAAAGGATTTAAACTTAAGGTAAGGTAGAAGGCTTGAATTACTAAAAGATTACGAGCTTGTGATTGATTACCATCTAGGTAAGACAAATGTGGTCGTCGACGCTTTGAGTAGAAAGCCATTGTTTTCCTTGAGGGCCATGGGTACTTGGCTGGCTTTGTTCGATGATGGCTCGATCCTAGTAGAGTTAAGAGCTAGACCGACTTTTCTTGAATAGAATTGTGATGGCCAGAAAGTTTATAAAGAGTTACAAGCTAAAAGAGATCAATGTGAGTCTCGCAGTGAACTAGATTTTTAGAACGACACTGACGGTTGCTTGAGGTTCTGTGGTAGGATCTGTGTTCCGAACGATGCCGAGTTGATTCAGAATATTTTACATGAGGTGCATAGTGGTTGTTTTTCAGTCCACTTGGGGTAGTACAAAGATGTATAATGACTTGAAGAAAATGTATTGGTGGAATGGCATGAAAATGGATATCTCAGAACTCGTATCGAAATGTCTAGTTTGTTAGTAGGTAAAGGTTGAACATCAAGTACCTTTAGGGTTGCTTCAGCCTATTATGGTTCCTGATTGGAAATGAGACCGTATTACTATGGACTTTGTAACAAGGTTGCCTTTAACTCTAAAAAAGAAAGATGTTGTTTGGGTCGTAGTTGACAGGTTGACCCAATCAGCTCATTTTATACTAGTACGAACTAATTTCTCGCTTGATAAGTTCATTGAGTTGTACTTTCCTGAAATTGTGAGACTTATCGGAGTACCCTAGATAATTATTTCAGATAAAGATCCGAGGTTCACTTCTCGGTTTTAGAAAAAGTTACAAGAGTCTTTAGGTACAAAATTAAATTTTAGTACCACTTTCCATCCAAAAACAGATGGCCAATCCGAGAGAGAGATTCAAACTTTGGAAGATATGCTCAGGTGTTGTGTTCTTGAATTCCAAGGCAGTTGGGAAAAATACTTACTATTGGTAGAGTTTGCCTACAACAAGAGTTCTCAATCGAGTTTGAAAATGGCACCTTATGAGGCATTATATGGACTAAGTGCAGAACACCCTTATATTGGACAGAGCTCAAAGAAAATAAGATTCATGGGGTCAAATTAATTAAGGAGACCAAGGAAAAGGTAAACATTATTCGTGATAGCTTGAAAGCTGCTTCTGACAGACAGAAATCTTACGCTAATTTGAAACAAAAAGAAATTGAGTATCAAGTTGGTGATAAGGTATTTTTAAAAGTGTCTCCAAGGAAAAATGTTCTATAATTTGGTAGGAAAGGCAAATTAAGTCCTCGATATATAGGGCTATATGAGATTACTGAAAGGATAGGACCAGTAGCCTATCGATTGGCCTTGCCGTCAGAATTGGAAAGGATTCATGATGTGTTCCACATATCTATGTTGCGTAGTTATCGATCTGATCCCTCACATGTGATTTCGCCGACAGAGGTTGAGATTCGTTCGGATATGACTTACGGTGAGTAACCGAAAAAGATTCTAACTTAGGAAGTCAAACAGTTGATAAACAAGAATATTGCTCTCGTGAAAGTATTGTGGCAAAGACATGGAGTTGAAGAGGCTACATGGGAGCCTGAGGAGACTATAAGAAACCAATACCCGAACCTTTTCACTGGTAAGATTTGTGGGGACAAAATCCTTAAAGGGGGGAGAGTTGTAACATCCTGATTTAGGGCCTAGTTGGAACAGTGGTTTTGAGACCACAAATCCGAAGTAGAAATAATTATTTTATAATTTTTATAAGGTCTAGGATGTGAATGCATGCTTGTGTGAAAATTTCATGAGGAAGTTTTATGCCTAAGATACCCAATTTGATTGTAGGGATTAAATTTAATAAGTTGCAAAACTTGAGTTCTAGAAGCTCTTCGCACGAAATTGAGTTAAATTATTAATTAGAGGCCCTTGGATAGCAGTTTGACCAAGTTCTAAATTTTTGAACAAAAATGGACATGCATGGATAAAAATTCAAAGTTTAGCAAAAAGGGCATTTTGATAATTTAGTTAATTAAAGAATAAAAAGGGAAAATTCAAGAAAATTTTTTTTCCATCTTCCTCATAGTGTGCCAAAAATTCAAGAGGTTCCATAGCTAGGGTTTTCAACATTTCAAGCTTGATTGTAAGTGCTCCCTAGCCCCGTTTTTAATGTTCTTTGCATTTTTGAAGCCTTTGAAGCATGATCTATCCATTTCTAGCCACATTTTGAGCTAGGGTTCATGTATGAAATTTGACCCATGAGTGGCATGTTTGTATCTTGATGTTTAATGGAGAAATATGAATGTTTGATGTGTGATAAACATCTTTTACTAAGTGGTTTTTCGTGAAAACATTTAAAAAGGACTTGTTTGGAAAAGGTGTATAAATGAGTAGTAAAAATGTAAAATAAAGGAAAATGTGGGCTGATATGAGCATGGTATAGGTTTACCTAGGCTTGGGTAACCAAGAAAATGCACGCGTTTCATTTACGAGCCTATAATATGTTTTTGGGCTGAAATTGAGAAATGTGATGAATTAATAATTTAATTTACTTATATGGACAATGAAGGACAAATACCAGAATTAAACCGTGGAAAACAAAAGGTTTTGGAATAGTTAAAATTCAAACCCGAATCATCGTCTAGGCAAGTTTGTGTAACTTAATTGGATATGTAAATATGTTGATTTTATTTGTTGAATTGAATTGAATGTGTAATGTAAAAATATTGAATTGTGTGAAAATGTCCATAAACTCAAAATTTATCGAAAATGGGTTGTAATCCGTTTGAATACTGAATTCCAATGGATAGGTTATCTCATTATGGAAATGATTTAGCCTGGATGGGTAATCTTGAAATGAGTCTATCGAGTACAAGTTTCAATTAGGATTTAGCCTGGACTAGTAATCCTAATTAACTGGATTTAGCCTGGACTGGTAATCTAGATTTAGCTCTATAGGGAATTCTTTGTCATATAAAGGATTTAGCCTGGATTAGTAATCTAACAAAACCCTTAGAGTATATGGTACAATTAGAATTTAGCCTGGACTGGTAATTCTACTGTAGGATATATGGCTCGAGAGTGTACCAAAAAGATACTACTGGATATGAATTGACGGATAATAAAATAGCACACCTAGAGTGTGCTACGTGATGAAATATCTATTAGGAATTCAATAACTCAATGGATAAAATGTATATATATATATAAGACATGAGAAACGTGAAATAGATGTGTACATGATATAATGAGCTCATCTATGTATCTTGGAATATTTGTGAGTAACTTTTTAATTGAGTGCATGTGTTTAGGGAACATTGTCTATAATTGATGGATAGTGTGGCTTATTGAAATTATGTGTTTAAAATAACAGGTAAGTTACTTTCTATTATACGACCTTACTAAGCATGTAATGCTTACCCCGTTTTATTTTTCCCCTATCTTATAGTGTTTACGGGCATGTGTCTAGATTGTGTGTGACAAACGGTCTGCCCTATGGGCGTGTTGTTTAGCCATGTGTCCCCGTACCTTAGGTTTACAAGTCAAAATGTCTAGTAGTAAACACACGAGCGTGTGTCTTAGCCGTGTGAGGGACACAGCCTGCCCACATAGGCATGTAATCTAGCCGTGTGAAATCTGCACCATTTTATGAAAAATCATTCAATTTTTAATTGACCACACGGTCTAGCCACACGAGCTTGTGATATGGCCGTGTGGCCCTATTTTTGTGCTAACATCATAAATAGAGAGTTACACGACCTGAGGACACGGGCGTGCCGAGGGTACACGGGCGTGTCCCCTATTTCAAACAGGCGTGTGACTCTGTTCTAAAGTAAAAATTTTCCAAAGTTTTCGGTTTGATCTCGGACCACCCCCAATGCATGTTTCAGGCATCATAGGCCCATATAAGGGATATTATGCTTGTGTATGATTGAATTCTTATTTCAAAGAAATTTTATGGCCTGGTTTAGCATGAACATTTATGTAGGTGTCCAGTAATGCCTCGTATCCTATCCCTGCTACGGATGCGAGTAAGGGGTGTTACATAACACGAATTAAATTCATGCTAAATTAAATAAATTAACCATTCCAACACATAAATATCCATAGATATGTTTATCATAAAAACAACAAAAATTAAAGAGATAGGGAACAAGAATCAAATAGAGAAAGTGGAGAGAAGAGAGAAAAGATGTGAATGCTTGAGATGTGTTTCAAATGACCAGCCTAAGGCGGTTTTTATAGCTAAAGAGGGCTACTAAAAATAGCTAAAATTATCAGCCAAAGAGCCCTCCCTTGGCCAGCCACACATGTGATGAGGTTGATAGTTTCAACTTTGCTAATTTAGGCTTGGGGCAAATCTATAGAGCCACCAATTGTAGAGAGGCTTGTTTGCAACTTGAACAAGTCTTCAAGGGCCTCTTTGTAGGCTAAATAATCAGCCAATCAGCTGATTTGGTTCAGCATATGGACAGTTTTAGGCTTTCCACTTCTTATTCGGTTAGGTTCACTCAGTTTGGCTCAACTGAACCACTTTTTCGTAATTAATTAATAATAATTTATTTAATCCAAATTAAATTGGATATAAATTAAAATTAATTATATCATGAATTAATACACATAATTGGACCGACTTAGGCTGAAAATTAATTTGCCTTGATACTTCAAATTGCTTTTCGGTTTTGAACTTCTAGTAGTGTTTGCCGAGCCAATTCTTACCCTTTGCGCAAATCTGTCGAAAACAATAAAAAATAATCAAAATTTATTATAAAATTAATTAAAATTCATTATGTTAATAATTTAAGTACAAAATAATTATTTTATAATATTTATATATTTTTCGATAATAATTTTACCGAAACTACATGAATTTGAGTTTAAAATAGCATGAAAAAGTGTGTATATTTTTGTGTTTCCAAGCTTCATGGGCTATTATAAGGCACAAATTGATTAAGATTGAATGATGATTGTATTAATTGATTAAATGTATGAGAAGAGTACAGTTATATGTGTTATAAGTCTAATGATGCTCCGTAACCCTATTTCAGCATTGAATACGAGTGAGGGGTGTTACATTTATTAGTATCAGAGCTATGATTTAGTCGATTCTAGGACTAATGTAGCGTAACTGGGTCTAGTTATACATGCCATATACATATAAATTATGATAGTCTGATGACTCCTGACATTTTCAAATGTGTTTTTATATAGTAAATGTGTAATACCCCTCACTCGTATCCAACATCGGGATAGGGTTCAAGGCATTATTTGACTTAAACATTCACAGCATGCAAAACTAGGCCACAAAATTTCACCAAAAATTAAAACATCTCGAACACATGCATATCGTCCCTTATATAGGTCTTCGAAATCTATAACATACATTGGGGTGGTTCAAGACTAAACCAAGAACTTTGAAATTCTTAGGGCAACTTAACTAATTTTCTTGCTTCGGAGAGTCACACGCCCGTATGGATTGGACCGTCTGGTCAATTTCAAGGCTATTTTCCAAGCCAATTGTCACCCTTAATTACCTACATATACTTATACATTTTCATAGCAATTGACATGGCATGTTTGAGTAATTATATATTCACAATCAAGACACAAGCATGACATTCTTACACAACACATAACATATTACCAACCATGCACGGCAAACAAGCATATGCACATCACAAATATCAGACATAACATGAATAGCTAGATTTATAAGTCAGAATCATTAGCTCACTAAAAACCAATATATTTGGCCAAATAATAATAACACATGTTATAAAACTAGGTCCCTATACATGCCACTCACTTGATAATTCTAGCACAAGTGTTTATACTGTCAAGGTGTTGGCTTGATAGTGTGATGTTGCCTCTGACGATCTCCAACCCCGAGTTAACCTGAAAACACTAAAAGAAATGGAAAGGAAGGGGTAATTTTTACGCTTAGTAAGCTCGCATGAAAATAATAAGCAATTTACTAACATGCTTTCCATAGTAAAACTATCCCAATTGTACATTTACACATGTTCTGGTTAAGCTATTTTCTTAAGTCATAGTCACTAAATCATTTATATCTAGAGCTACGGAACTCCAAACTAAGATCCGTAAATTTTATTAGAAACTAGACTCATATATATTTCCACCATGAAGTTTTCAGAATTTTTGGTCCAGCAAATAAGTACAGTTTATTATTGAAAGTCTCCCCTATTTTGCTGTTTGACAGCTTCGACCACTCTTCACTAAAATTTAATTCTCTTTTGCTTCCAGATATAAATGAGGTTATCATTTATTTATTCTGAAAATAAATTCAATAAGGAATTTAACCATATAAATTATGTTCCTTAACTCTATTTTTACAATTTTTAATGATTTTTACAATTCAGAACAGGGGATCACGAAATCAGTTTGAACCAGTCTTACAAAAATAAAAATAGATCAAAATATAGAATTCCTTTATTTGCTATGTTTATTTTATATGAAAATAGATTCAATAAGCTTTAAGTTCATCTCTCATTCCACTTCTAGTTCAACTTCTACTATTTTTGGTGATTTTTCAAATTCACTCCCCTGCTGCTGTTTTAGACTGTTTATCCCAAATTTCATTCCTTCACTAAAATTTCTTATTATCAACTTTCAAGATAATACTTATCCATATTCATCTTATCAAAAATTCAATCACATATCTAACTAATAATTCAAAACTCATATATTCATATTCCGGTATTATCCCACATTTTTTTTCATGTTAAATTTCATTTAGCAATCTTGTCTCTCCCTGTGAACACTTCAAAAAGTAACAATATCCGGTGGTTTTAGCACATAGCTCCACAGTATTGGGCTAACATGTAATTGTGGCATACGCATGTAGTGCCACTTTTCAAATTAACATGTATAACCGTGGCATATCCACTTAGCACCACGTTACATGTTTAACCGTGGTATATCCACTTAGCACCACGTTAATGAATAAATATATGTAACCCTGACATATCCACTTAGCACCACATTACATGTATCAATATGTGTAATCATGGTATATCCACTTAGCACCCCGTTACATGTATAACCGTGGTATATCCACTTAGCACCACGTTAATGAATCAATATATGTAACCGTGGCATATCCACTTAGCACCACGTTACATGTATCAATATGTGTAATCGTGGTATATCCACTTAGCACCACGTTACATGTATAACCTTGGTACATCTGCTTAGCACAACGTTTTTTCATTCCGAAGGTTCAACTGAGATTTCCTCATTTAATCTCAATTCATCAACCACAAATCACCGTTTGTGTCCATTAATTGAACAATACTAAAAGTTATTTCATTTGCACTCTATTCACAAGTCAATTTCATTTCACATATCAAACATGTACTCATAAGTATCGAGTACGTACCTGTGCTATCTCTTAGCACAACTACTCATGCAAACAGGACAATCATATGCAAGATCTCATATTCTCGATAATCACCCATTTCTTTTAAATATCATATTCCATCAAATTTCTATTAACATCAAATTCAATACTATTATAACAAATTATATTTCATGTATATCAATAATAACATGAATAATAGGCTTATTAAATCACGTGAACATACCTGGGATCCAAAAATGGCAATTTACCATTCTAGTCCATAACCTTGTATTTTCCCGATTTAAGCCCAAATCTCGATTTCCTTGATCTATAATATCACATTTAGCCTACTAATTAGTCATACTATTCATATGGGTCTAAAAATCATATTTTTACAAATTTGCATTTTGACCCCTAAACTTTTGCATATTTGCACTTTTGCCCCAAGATTTAGAAATTAAACTTCTTCCTATGTTCTTATGTTTTATGATATGCTGATCATTTTTCTCTTCTATAGCAACATCAAATTCTCACTCTAACATGTACTTATGAACATTAGGTATTTTTACTGATTATGTCATTTTACTCGTTTTCACGTAAAATCGCTTACCAAAAGTTGTTTAACACAATTTCAAGCTTCATGTTCTACCATTAAACATCAAAATACATGCATATCATTCATGGTTAAATGTTTAAACATAAATCCTAGCTCAAAATAAGGGTAGAAATGAGCAGATCATGTTACCGGGATTTCAAAAATACATAAAACATTAAAAATGGAGCTCGGAATCACTTACTATTAATCTTGGAAGCTTGGACAAACCCTAACCATGGCTGCTCTTGGTACATTGTGCTGTAGCAAGAAGAAAGGGACACATTTGGGGTTTAAAATTTGTCTTTTAATTCATTTTACCCTTAAATGACCAAAATACCCTTTTTACTATTCTTTCAAATTTTACCCAACCAAGGCCATTTTTGTCCAAAAAGTTATAAAATGGTTTAATTATCATTTAAGGACCTCCTATTTAAACTTTCATGAAAATTAGACACCTCTAACATGTAAAACTCAACTTTTGCATTTTTTACAATTTAGTCTTTTTTACTAAATTGAGTGCCCAAACATCGAAATTTTTGAACTAAATTTTCATGAAATCATTCTATGAAATCGTAGACTACAAAAATATAATAAAAATAAAATTTTCCTCATCGAATTTGTGGTCCCGAAACCACTGTTCTGACTAAGCCCAAAATCGGGATGAGTCTTGGCTTCAAGCCTAAGCATGTGCAAAAAAAATTGTTTTAATTAGTTAAACCCTTGTCTTGATACTGTAGCCTTTTTTAATAAATATGGGTAAAACATGACAGTAAGGGCCTATTGGTCTAAAGGATAAATGGCATGCTATGGTTACTTGAGGTCTGAGGTTCGAATCCTACTTTGAGCACAGGAGTGTTTTATTTTGCTGCACTTGCCATGTGGGTAGTAGAGGTTGACTGAAACACTGCTGAGTGGTGTAGAGTTTAAATTGGTCATGGAGGGATTGTAGGAGGGAATGTTGGGATGTGGATAGTGATCAGTTGGAGGTATTTGAGGAGGGAATTAAGTGATTATGGGAAGAGTGGGAGTGTTCTGCCGAATGTGGGAGTCCTATCTTGGCAAAATCGGTCATAGGACCTTTTTGCTCTTTGGTGCTGAATGTGTTCCTAGTTTTTTTGCTGTGCATTCTGCAGTTTTGTTGTTTGTTTTTCTTTGCTTGAGGCCAAATGCTACGATAGACCATTTGGGCACCTTTCAGGTTTGCCTATTTCGATTTTGCTCTCCACAATAGTGCCTTTACTGATCGACTGTCTCCTCCTCCTCTCTTTCATTTCTCACGGGGTTTTATTCTTGATTCTTTGATCGATTTTTTCCCTCTTCCTCCCTTCTCAATAAGTTTTTCCTTGGCCAAATTTCTACACCCCACTCCCTCACTCAAGGATTAGTCGAATATCTTTTCTTCCCCTCCTTCTAATTTTTTTGGTGTTAACAGATTTCCTTTCTTTTCATTGTGCTATGTTGACTGAATACCTCTTTCATCTCTCTCTCAATTCTATCCCCATTTTCACCTTGCACCTTGGCTGAATATTTAGTCTTCCTCAATCAATTCTCTCTTGGCCAAATTCTTCATTTGTCTCAAATAAAGGTGCGATTGTTACATCTTGAGCTTCAATTTGAGTGGGTGTTGCTAAGAGGTAGGCCGAATTCTACTATATTCTATTCTTAGTCTATGCTCTTGGTAAGTTTCTATTCACGTGGTTCACTTATTTTCATGTATGATCTTGGTTATCAGATGGCGATTGGGATGCAAGTAGTACTTAAGGATTCCAAGCGATCACTTGTAACGGTTTTAGTGTGTGATTGATCGGGACAAGTGATAGGTAATCTTTTGAATAAGTGTTTGATTAGTGTTCGCTTCGACTCGATTGTTAGTCTATTAACCGAAGTTTCTATTTGAAATAGGTTGGTGTGCTCGTGGGCTAGTTGCACAGTTTTGCAAGCAGGTGTATAAAATACTTCTTCTACTCGTAAATCGAAAAAAGCCAAAATAAGAGACCATCGGTGCCATACGAACATGCGCTTACTCGTGTGGTAGTTCGAATGAAAAAACATATGTGTTGGATCATAGAGGCCACCATGAGCGATTTCATGGACTTAGGTCATTTTGGGCTATGTTCGGCCGGAATGGGCCATGTGGGTCCACGGGCTTGTGGGCCTCACACGGGTAAATCACATGGATGTATGGAGAATATTGGGCCAGGCTGTGTAGATCACATGGCCAAGGCCATTTTTGGGCTTGGTGGGTGACACGGGCGTGTGGGCCCACATGGGCCGCATTATAGGCCTTAGGCTCATTTTCACAGTTGGACTATTAATGTGGCAAGGGTCGCCCGAGATGACTGTGACCTACTCTTGGGTTGGTAACTGTACCTAGACCCCTTGTGGATAAAATGACTAAAATGCCCCTACATGGTAAATTGATTGTTTTGCCCCTATGTGATACATGTTAATATTTTAGCATGCTATTGTAACTGTATTGAGTACATGTATAATATTATGTTATGACATGACATGTGGCATGATGCATTGCTTGGGGTGGGTTTTTATATGATTGGAGGAAGTGTACTGTACTGGCAGCTTTGCCGCAAATCACTGATGGCTCTAACCCTATTATACTGGCAGCTCTGCTACCAATACTCTTTAGTGCCACAACCGGTGCTAATTCTGAAGTGTAGGGATGGGTGGGTTGATTAGATCGCCATATGGAGTGTAGGGTTGGACAGAGATGGTGTGTAGAGGCTGGATGGGTAGGACTTGTATTCTGTTTACTGATACTGCACTGTTTACTGTTACTACACTTTTTACTGTTACTGAATTTGGCCAAGGCCCGAACACATGACTATTCTGTATTGAGATGGGCCAAAGCTCGAACTAAAATTGCCACTGTTACTGACATGGGCTTAGGCCCAGACTGTATTTGTTCACTGTATGTTTAAGTGTCTGTTTATTAGGGGATTACACACTGAGTTTTTGTAAACTCACTCTTCTGCATATCTACGCAGGTAATTCTTAGGAGGATCGGTGCTGCGAGGAACTCGAAGGTGGCCACACAACAGCTTACGCTCCAATATTTGTCTTTTAATTTATAAGTAGTTTAATTTGGGTATTTTCATGTAATAAGACCTCTTTAAATTTTTAACGTTTTAATTTGGGGTTTTAATTATATTGATTTATAATTGCTAGCAGTAGGACACAGGTTTTCAAAAGTAAATGTTTTCAAAAATACTACGAATACATAAACAATTTTTAGAGCTACTACAAGAAAACAACGTTTTACAAGTAAACGCTAGTACTCAACTGCTTTAAAAAGCTTCCGCTACAAATGAGATCTTGAAGTTAATAACGGTTTAAAGTAAATACTTTTGATAGCAACGCAATATTTAAAATCATCTTTTAGACCACACAAAGAGACTTAATAAAGATTGGGTTTTGCAAATGATCTCATGCTTTACGAAAAGCACTTCAATGTGACATCTCTAGATTCGACCATAATGTCCAGGCCAGTGGTGTTACATATAGTGGTATTAGAGCCAAGTTACAAAACTCGGCTATGGATTTGGTTTTCCTTGAAACTTGAAATTTTGAAAAAGAACTATTTCAAATTATTTGAATTACTTAGAAATGTTTTACTGAATGTGTGGTGCATCAAGTCTCCGCACCGATCCTATAAGTTCTCTCTGAAAATTGTATTTTGATTTTTGTCTAAAACTTCCATAGGTAGGATTACTGAGACTATTGTAGGTAGTACGCTGTACTATAAACTCTTTAGTAATATATACTGAAACTGTAGTAAAACCAATAGAAACTACGTCGTGCGAAAATAAAACTCTATACTTTTGATACTGTCTCCATAAAATATTTGTTAATATGCAACTAGAACTGTAAACTAATCTGCATAAAACTATTAATTTAGATAAAATGAGAATAGAAAATAAGCACCTGAGGTACTCGCGAGAGGGGTGGTATTTTGGAACTAGAGTGTGCAATGGGAGCGTAGTGGTGTAGTTTATGTTATGCGACTGATCTGATAGTTGGAAATTTTAGGGACGAAATTTCTTTAAGGAGGGGTGAATTATAACGCCCCGAATTTGGGCCTAGAAGTATAAGGTCTTGAGCTTGGGAACAGTTAGGAGGCAGCACATTAATGTTTAGTTGTGCAAGTAAGTGACACAAATGTGTATCTACTTCGGTGGTTAAGTGTTTTGGGAAGTGTTTGAGAAGTCTTGGGTTCAAGCCTAGGCATCTGCAAAAAATTTTGTTTTAATTAGTTAAACCCTTGTCTTGAGACTATAGGCTTTTTGAATAAATATGTAACACCCCGAACCCAGCCTAGACGTTAGGGCCACATCTGTGATGTCACATTAAGGTGGGTTTTGGAAAAGTGCAGATTTAGTAGAAAAGCTCGTTTCCGTAAATAACCTTATTTGTGATTATTTTGTAAAAGCAACTTGTTTAGTTCATTTACCAAAATACAGGTCTGTTTAGTAAAACGTGCCTAATACTAGCTTTTTATATTACTTATAAACTCTGTCGTTGCAGAAGCTTTTTAAATTAGGTTATATAGCTTGATAGTTGAAAACCTTTCACTCTTGTTTTTGAAAACCCACATCCTACGGCTAACAGATATAAATAAAATCCCTAAATAATAATAAAACTTAAAACAACCTTCTTACATGAAATACCCCAAAGAAAGATACTCTTACTAAAAATTCATAATGTAATTATAAACAATGGCGTAGTCATCTCCGAGTCCCACGTAGTTTCGACCCGCCTAAGGATTACCTGCACAGTTAAGCAGAAAAGTTGAGTATAAAACTCAGTGTGTAATCCTTATTTAATAAATAGTCACACAAACAGTGTTGAATAGTCTGGGCTTAAGCCCATGTCAGTAGCAATATCGACGTGGGCCTTAGCGCAATTCAGTACAGTATCAGTAATGCATAAAAAGATCCTACCCACTATCCTTTACACTTCACTCCGTCCAGCCCTACACTCCATGTAGGGAATAAATCGACCCACCCATCCCTATATTCAAGAATAAAGTACCAGTTTTGGCACTAACAGTGGTTATAGCAGAGCTGCCAGTAACAGGCTTATAGCCTTTCAGTACACTTCCTCCGATAATATATATCCCACCCCATGCAATGCAACATAATATAAGTGTACATACGATAAATATGGCATGCTCAAACAGTCATACATCACATAGGGGTATAATCATAATTTACCTCATAGGAGTATAACAATCATTTCATAAACTAGGGTTTAGGCATACTTACCGACCCAACAGTAGGTCTAGAGTCGTCTCGCGCGACCCGTGCAACCTTAACAGTTAAATAGTAAAAATGGGCCCAAGCCCATATTACGGCCCGTGTGGGCCCGTACGCTCGTGTGGCCAAGTAAGCCAAATAATGGCCTTGGCCGTATAAACTACACAGCCGGCCCAACAATCTCCACACATCCATACGGCTAGCCCGTGAGGAACCCAAGAGCCCGTGGGACCCACACGGCCCATTTCGGCCCATCATGGCCCAAATTGGCCTAAGCCCATGAAATTGTTCATGGTGGCCTCTTCAATCGAATGCCCACATTTTGGGCATACGACTCACCACACATGCGAGCATACAGTCGTGAAGTGTCTACAGTCAAACGTGTCTGGATTTTGCCGATGTATTACTAAAGATAGTGTGATTACACACCTGTTGTGAAACGTGTGACCAACTTAAGTGCTCTTCAAACCTACATTCAATCATGATGTTCCTTTAATCATTCAATTCTAGAGTTAATCACCCTTACTATTCCCCAACCTGAAATAACACCCTAAAACTTGCCTTAATTGCGAAAGTGAGATTAGCTCTGAATGAACCGTTTGACGAAGGCTGAATACAAACTCCTTGACCAATCTACATATAATAGAATTCCAATTAACCTATATCGATATTGATCATATAAAGATTGAACCAATACAATCACTTATCGATAATATGAAATCGGTTGTGAGAAAAAGGACAGTCGACACGATTCCTGAAATGAGAATCCAAAACAATAGAGGCAAGGTTCAGTACCCAAACGAACCTAGCCATAGACGACAGTAAAGGAGGTGTTAAGGAGATTTCTACATCAAGAAAAGAAAAGAACAGTGAGAAAATAAACACCTACCAATTGCTCCAATAATCAGTTGCAAAAGTCGAAAGAAGTGATAGGGAAAAAGGGTAATATCGCTATTGCCACAGTGCCAATTGGTGAAAAGACTACAAGAGGAGAGAAGAGAAAAGAATAAGTATTCGGCAAAGGATCAAAATAAGGGAAAGATGGTAAGAGAAATGATTAGCAGAAGAAAAAGTATAGAAAGAAAAGAGAATAAGGTTATTCAATCACCAACAACTAGAAAAGGGAGGCGAAGATGGAGATGTCGGCCCTAAAAGATAACCCAAGAGACACAATTGTCAAATCCCAAAAGTGCAAAGAGTGAGAGAGCTAATTGGTTGCAGTCGATGAGCAAAAGTAAAACCCAAAAGAAAACCCCCAACATTATTCAGGAAAGAGAGAAAAAAAGGAAAAAAAACCAAAAACCGATAGCTCTTGAGCACAACCCTTAGCCAAACTTCCTGAAAGCCACAATCCCCATTCAGCACACCACCTCCTCACTCCCCAACTCCCCACAAATCTCCTAAAATCTCTCCATACATCCCTTAACCTGATCACTATCCAAATCCCTCCACTATCTCCTAGATTCTCTCTCACAACAACCCATTCAAACTCATTCAAACACTCCAATTTCAGTCAACCTAGGACACTCCCACGACAGAACAACAAAAAGATCATCCTTGTGCATAACATGGCTCGAACTCAAGACCTCCAAGTTCATCCACATGCCCATTGCCACTAGACTTAGCAAGCTCTTTATGCCACACTTTACCCAACTTAATTTAAAAGATCAACTAACCAGAGGAAGTTTTAACTCAACAAAAAACCAAAATTTTGTACAAGCCAAGGCTTGAACACAGGACCTCTCCAACACCTCTCAGGACACTCAACCATTGGAAAAGGCACGTGCTTAAGCAACACAATATAAAAAAATAAAGATTTAATATATTTTTTGGGTGTTACAACTCTACCCCCTAAAAGAAATTTCAACCCCGAAATTCACCTGATCAAAATAGGTGAGGGTATTGTTGTCGCATTACCTCTTTGGGTTCCCATGTGGCTTCCTCAAAACTATGATTACACCATAGCACCTTAACCAGTGGAACTGACTTCCTCCTCAGAACTTTCACATTGTGGTCTAAAATTTGTATCGGCTCCTCCTCAAAAGTCAGGTCTGGTCTAACCTCAATTTCCTCAGTCGAGACGATGTGCGTAGGATCAGAGCTATATCACCTTAACATTGGAACATTGAACACATAATGAATCCGGTCCAACTCTAGAGGTAACTCAAGTTGATAAGCAATCGGTCCTATGCACTTCAATACACGGTAAGGCCCAATGAACCTAGGGCTTAGCTTGCCCTTCCTCCCAAATCTAAGTACCTTTTTCCACGACTAGACCTTAAGGAACACCAAGTCCTCTACAGAAAACTCAATCTCCTTACGCTTCAAATCCGCATAACACTTCAGTCTGTCTGAAGTTACCTTTAGTCGATCCCTAATCAACCTGACCTTGTCTTCAGTGTCAAAAATCAACTCAGGGCCCAAAATATGCCGTTCACCCAACTTTATCCAACAAGAAGGAGTACGACACCTACGACCATATATTGCCTCATAAGGTGCAATTTGTATGCTAGACTAGTAGCTGTTGTTATATGCAAACTCTACCAATGGTAAGAAATCCTCCCAATTGCCCCAGAAATCAATCACACAACTTCTTAACATGTCCTCCAGTATCTGAATCACCCTCTCTGACTGACCATCTGTCTGACAATGGAACCCAGTACTGAGAAACAGAATAAAAACTGAAAGCAAGTCATGATAGTTTGAAAGCAGCTTCAGATCGGCAAAAATCATACGCGGATTTGAAACGGAAAGACATTGAATTTCAGATCGGTGATTACATGTTTCTGAAAGTATCACCTTTGAAGAAAAAACTTAGATTTGGTCACAAAGGCAACTTGAGTCCACATTTTATCAGGTCATATGAGATCATTGAAAGAATAGGTCCAGTGGCATACCGGTTAGATTTACTGACTGAGTTAGAAAAGATCCACAATGTGTTTCATGTGCCAATGTTGCGTCGATATAGATCAGATCCTTCACAAGTTATTTCTCTGGTAGAAATTGAAATTCAACCTAACATGATGTACAATGAAAATCAGATAAGAATTCTAGCTTCTGAAATTAAACAGTTGAGAAATAAAAGCATAACTTTAGTAAAAGTACTTTGGCAACAACATGGTGTCCAAGAGGCTATGTGGGCACTCGAGGAAGCTATGAGAAAAGAATACCCTAAGCTATCCACTAGTAAGATTTTCAGGGATTTTCGGGGACGAAAATCCCTAAGGGAGGGAGAGTTTAATAGCCTGTTTTGAGTCAAATCAAAATAGTGGTTTTGAGACCACAAATATAATGTCAAAATAATTATTTTATTATTATTTTAATGTCTACAGTATGATATAATGTTGGTGTGAAAATTTCGTTAAGAAATTTTATCGTTTGATTGGTCAATTAGATAAAAAGGACTAAATCGCATAAGGTGCAAAATTAGGGTTCTATAAGTTAAAGGTGTTAAATAGCTAAGGAACCTTAAATTAGAGAGACCATTTGAATTATAAGTGGACATAGATGGACATCATTTGGATGATAATAATTGTTTTTCATTAAGGTTAAAATAGTAATTAACATAATAAACTTAAAATAAATAAAACAAAAAGAAAAGTTAGTTTCCATCTTCTTCGTTGCTTTGAATTGAATAGAAGAAAGGAAAAATTTTAGGGTTCTTCATTCAGCTAAGACAAATTCATGCAGTTTGGCATGTGTTTTGTCCTGTTTTCAATGATTTCTATGTTTTTGAGATTGTTGCAACTAGGTCTAGCTAGCCCAAGGACTAATCTGCAAAACTGTCAAATATTTTAAATGTTGACATTGATGAATACATGAGTATTTTGAAGTTTGATGATATATTTTGAATGTTTGGTGATAGTTATACAAGTTTTGTTAAGTGATTTTTAGTGAAAAGGCAAATTAGGGGTTAAATTGTGAAATGTGGAAACTTTGTCGTTAAAATGTGAAAGAAATGAAAAATATTTGTTTTGAGGGGCATAATAGTAATTCGGATATGCTTGGGTTGTGATGAAATTGAATGAATTTTTGTTTTATGAGCCTAGGGACTAAATTGTAAAAATGGTGAAACATTAGGGGTAAATGTGTAAATGTTCTTCAATGTTCTTTTTGGATTAAATTGAACATAGAAATTATTAAATAATTTAATTTTGAATATATTTAGATTAAGAAAAGTGAAATTCGGATCTAGATAAGGGGAAAACTAAAGTTATCGACTAATCGACCTATGTCGTTATTTTCACATCTGAGGTAAGTTCGTATATTATAAGTTTTAATACAAATGTATTTCATTGGCTTTGATTTTGTACAATTGTGTATACGAGACTATTGATATGATCGATAGTGATTCGACGATGATTCGACATTCAAAATCTCGGTTGAACCTTAGGGATAGTTTAGGATACTAGTGACATGTCATTAGAGAATACATTGAGTTGGCTTTGGGCCATGATATTAGCCCTTCGAATGTGAGTTACACTGATTTGGCTTCAGGCCATGAATATCAGCTGATTTGGCTTCGAGCCATCATATCAGTATTTCAGATATAAGCTACCTTATATCCGACTTCTATTCCGAATGGTTCATCTGGTAAACAAAAGATGCGATTGAGTATGAGAATGATATGAGATGGTACACGTGCGTACGTGACATATATATGCTTTGGTGTGAAGAAACTTGAAATGTGATTAATATCAAAATTGTGTATATGAAAGGTTTGTTAGCTAATATATGCTAAATGTTGATATATTCAAATTGTTGATAGATTAATTAAGTTTATGGTATACGAGCTTACTAAGCTTTATAGCTTACTCTCTTTATTTTCCCGTGTTTTATAGTGTTATCAAGCTAGCCAGATTCAGGGATTATCGGAGATCACTTCACACTATCCACCTATCACTTGGTAGCTATGAACTTTGGTATTTTAAGTATATGGCATGTATAGGGACTTTGAGTCATTTTGGTATACGTAGCATGATTTTGGCCATTTGTGTTGGCTTGTGAAGATTAAGTGCTTGGTTCAAATTAGCCATGTAAGTTGGCTTATTTGGCAATTATGTGGTGTATGTACATATGTATTAATGCCTCTTAGTGATGTAGTTCATGATTGCTTGGGAATGGATTGTTCAATGAAACTTTCAGGGTAGCTAATGGTTGATGAATTGGGAATGGTTGTGCTTCTGATTTTAGGCAAAGAAATGATTAGTTGAAATGGTACATATAATTACTTTGAAATTGTGCATTGGCATGATTTGAGTAGGCATAGTATGGTATTATAAGCATGTTAGATGTTGGTATTGAAATGGTATATGTATTTTGGTCTTAGATATGGTTATTTTGGTTGCTTGTAAACATTATGAATTGTGCAATTGGTTTAACATAGGTGTGTGCCAATTGGGGTGGCAAAATGGCTTGGTAAATAGCCTATTTTTGTCCACACAGGAAAAGACACGGGCGTGTGTCTCAGCCGCGTGTGACACACGGTAATGTTACATGACCATGTGTCCCCTGGTGTTGAATTTGAAATCAAGTCAATATGCTCCACACGACCTCACACACGGGCGTGTGACTTGGCCGTGTGGCATAAGTCAGTGTACCCTATAGGTTTGGCACGGCCTAGACCAAAGCCTGGCACATGAGCGTGTATGGCCATTTTTAGGGCACACGAGCTAGCCAAACGGGCGTGTGTGTTGGCCGTGTGACCCAAGTCAGAGAGTTACACTAGGTCAGACATGGGTTGGGACATGGCCATCTGATCCCATTTCGAATGTCCACACGACTTGTGCAACAGGCGTGTCTGTTGGTTGTGTGAGACACACGGGAGGGCCACACGGGCGCGGATCCCCTGTTTTATGCAAAAAATTCTAAGTGTTGAAAAATTTTCCTGAGTTATCGGTTTAGTCCCGAACCACCCTGAATGCATGTTTAGGGCCTCGTAGGCTCGTATTATGGACAAAATGTTTAATTGTGATTGAATTGTTTATTAATTGATTAATTTTATGTGAATTGAATGTTTAAATGTTTTATAAGTCTAGTAATGCTCTGTAACCCTATTCCGGTGTTGAATACAGGTGAGGGGTGTTACAATATGGGCTAGCTGGACCTAGTTGCAATGATCTCAAAAACATAAAAATTACAATAAACTGATAGTTTAGGGGCTTACATGCAAGGAATGAAACATGGCTAAACCAAGCTTTATTTCCTCCAAGTAGAATCGGCTATGGTGTTTTGGAGAAGATGAACAAAACAAAAATTTGTTTGTTTTTTATTAATATATCATTTAATTACCTAATTTACTTTATTAACCTTTATAATATTTAAAAATTATGACATTGCCAAACCACTATCATCCACTAACAAATTAATGGTCTAATTACCATATAGAGACCTCTACTTTAAAGTTCTATAGCTATTTAATGCCTTTAGCTATTAGAACTTAACTTTTGTACTTTATGTGATTTAGTCCTTTTTAATTAATTAACTATTGAAACGATAAAATTTTTCAACGAAATTTTAATTAATTAACTTTGAGTAATTAGGACTAAATTGCAAAAATAATAATTGAGGGACTAAAATTTGAAATAGATGAAATGTATGTACTTGTATGAACACAAGGAACATTTGCCCTAAGCATGGTCTACTCAAATTTTGCATGTTTTGTGTTTTGTGTAATTTGGACTAAATTGTAAAAAGTGTAAAATGTCAAGGGCAAAAGACTAAATTGAGTAAAAATATGTTTGAATGTGTTTAATTTGAATATGTTTAGTTCAAGAACCAAAGAAATCGAATTTGGATCGGGGAAAAACCAAAGTTATCGACTAGTAGTCCCGTTCTGATTTTCATTGTCCGGGGTAAGTTTATAAGCAAATAGATATTGTTAATTTTAATTATGTACGAGTTTATATGCTGAAATTAAATTATGTGAAATTATATATATGAAAGTTGAATGTACATATACATGGAAATAAAGTTTACGAGTTCGATTCGACTAAATTACAATGTCCGAAAGTCCAATACGAACCTTAGGAATAGTTAGGATACATATGTCATGACATAGGATTTTCGATATGCGTTCTCATGTAAGACCACGTCTGAGACGCTGGCATCGATCTATGATTACATGTAAGACCATGTCTGGGACATCGGTATCGTATTTGATTCGTGTAAGACCCTGTCTAGGACAGTGGCATCGATCTGAGATAGCATGTAAGACCACGTCTAGGACATTGGCATTGTTTGATATATGTGATTATCTGAGTATCCTATTCAATTTTGAATGGTTCAACGGGAAATCATAAGTTGTGAACGAAGGTGTAAAATAAGCTAAAATGATCAGGTATAAGTTAGTTGATTACCTATTCGAAAATAAGGTAAGTTGGCCATTTGATATATGGTGCAAATTATCTAAGTTATTAATGTGAACATATGTGCACTTGCAAAGTATATTCGGTTATATGTTATGTATATGCAGGTGATGTTATATTTTGATTCATGAGTATATGTATATGTTTGTAAATACATTCAGTTATATAATGACGTTATGTCTTTGAAATTGAATGATACTTGGAATATGTATATATGTACAATCGGTTAAGATAAGGTTATTTATGAAAGCATATGTTAATTATGAAATGTTAAACTTGATATTAAATGTGACTATGATAGTATAACTTGGTTTGGTTAAAATAAGTTGAGAATGTCATTGAGTTGTTATTTACTTATGACTTACTAAGATTTAATATCTTACTGTGTGTTATGTTTGTCTCTGTTTTATAGATTTCGAAATCTAGTTATGAGCTCAGGGATTGTCAGCAAAGTCCATCATGCTATCGACTATTTTTGGTATTTGATAAGTTTAAATTTGAGCTTATGATATGTATAGCCTAGTTAATATGATTGATTTTGAAGTTGTGTATATATTAATCCATGGGAAAATGGCTAATATGATATGTGAGTATCTGAAACTTCAGTCAAGTCGATAAGTGTTTTATACATGGAAAGTGGTTGATGATTTTGGATATGGTTTGTTTGATTTGGCCATGGCATATACATAAGTATGAAATATGTTTGTTACGTTATTGATGATTAAAATGATTCAATTTTGACTGTTATTTGGTAGGAATGTTTAACTTTGTTGTCAAATGTATTCGATTAAATGTTGAAATTAGGTAAGGAATATACTTGATTGATGATTCGGTACTTGCACATATAAATATATTTTGGCACATAATGTGGTGCTGATATATGCATATACATTATCTCAAAGTATATATGTGTTGTGGTACTTGATCATGTGTTTTAGTAATGGAGTAAATGATGGATGTTATTAAGTTAAAATATGAATGATGGATGTTATTGAGTTAAAATATGTAAAGTATTTGTTAGTAATAAGTATGCCATAGACATATATAGTGTGCTTGGTATATTCTCATGGTTTTAAAGTAATGATGTAAATAGATTATGGTTAATCATTTTGGGAAGCTTTTCGTATTAGATATATATACATATATGTATTTCGGTTGTGTCTTAAAATTTGGTTTACTTGGTACGTATGGTTTGTACTATGAATTAGTTTAAGTTATTAAATTTAATACAAGGAATATATGTTTGTCATGTTTGTTATAAGTTTCG